>NC_090745.1:69641909-69651909 GCF_036898095.1 Palaemon carinicauda | reverse complement strand
CCATTGACAACACAAAACACACATTAAACAATCTCACCAACCATTCAAGTATAGTCACACCCCCTTCCTTCAACATCTCAGCTTTCACACCATCCATACCAGATGCTTTTCCTACTCTCGTTTCATCTAGTGCTCTCCTCACTTCCTCTATTGTAATCTCTCTCTCATTCTCATCTCCCATCACTGGCACCTCAACACCTGGAACAGCAATTATATCTGCCTCCCTATCATCCTCAACATTCAGCAAACTTTCAAAATATTCCGCCCACCTTTTCCTTGCCTCCTCTCCTTTTAACAACCTTCCATTTCCATCTTTCACTGTCTCTTCAATTCTTGCGCCAGCCTTCCTTACTCTCTTCACTTCTTTCCAAAACTTCTTCTTATTCTCTTCATATGACTGACCCAGTCCCTGACCCCACCTCAGGTCAGCTGCCCTCTTTGCCTCACATACCTTGCGCTTTACTTCCACCTTTTTCTCTCTATATTTTTCATACTTCTCTATACTATTACTCTGCAGCCATTCTTCAAAAGCCCTCTTTTTCTCTTCCACTTTTACCTTCACTCCTTCATTCCACCATTCACTGCCCTTCCTCATGCTGCCTTCAACAACCTTCTTGCCACATACATCACTTGCAATCCCAACAAAATTTTCTTTTGCTAACTTCCACTCCTCCTCTAAATTACCAGTTTCTCTTACTCTCACCTCGTCATATGCCATTTTCAACCTTTCCTGATATTTATTTTTTACCCCCGGTTTTATTAGCTCTTCAACCCTCACTAGCTCCCTTTTACATCCACCTACTCTATTTCCCCAGTCTTTTGCTACAACTAATTTTCCTTCCACCAAAAAATGATCAGACATACCGTTAGCCATACCCCTAAACACGTGCACGTCTTTCAATCTTCCAAACATTCTTTTAGTTATCAACACATAATCCATTAATGCCCTTTCTACTACTCTTCCATTTGCCACTCTTACCCATGTATACTTATTTTTATCTTTCTTTTTTTAAAAAAGCTAGCACTTATTACCATCTCTTGTTCAACACACATATCTACCAGTCTCTCACCACTCTCATTTTCACCTGGTACGCCATACTTCCCAATGACACCTTCTACCTCTCCAGCGCCCACTCTTGCATTTAAGTCACCCATACCAACTACATAATTCCTTCTACCCAGTCCTTCTACACACCTAGTTAATTCATTCCAGAACTCATTCCGCTCTTCTTCACTTTTCTCACTACCTGGCCCATACGCACTGACAAACGCCCAACATTCCCTACCCAACCTAACCCTTACCCACATTAACCTAGATGATATCTCCTTCCATTCCACTACTTTACCTGTCATCCATTCACTCAGCAATAAAGCCACACCCTCTCTCGCTCTTCCCCTTTCAATCCCAGACACTCTACCAGACATTTCACCAAACATCACTTCACCCTTTCCTTTCATCTTTGTCTCACACAAGGCCAATACATCCATCCTTCTACTTCTAAACATACTTCCAATCTCACATCTTTTACTCTCTATCGTACTACATCCACGCACATTCAAACACCCCAAAACTAGAGTGCGGGGAGCAGTCACTCTCCCCCCAGCTCCATCTCTTTGATGATGTCTCACAGGAATTTGTATATATATATATATATATATATATATATATATATATATATATATATATATATATATATATATATATATATATATATATATGAGTGTGCTACTGTTATTAACACACATTGAGTATGTGTTGTTTGAGATGTTGAGTCTTGAAATAAAGTCAAGCATGTTAACTTTAAAATGGTTTATTCTCTAAAATCAACAGTGTAAACATCTCCATCACAGGAGTATAGCTGGTTTGGTCGGATGACCAATTCAGGTGAAGTATAGATAAGAACTGCCTAAAATATTGATATCACAGATATCGTATATTTAGTTATCTCAGCATTTAAACACAATATGTAAACTTTACATTAGTCTAGGAAGACACCTGCTTCCGGTGGCGACACAATCTCTCACACGGTATGCATTTGTGTTTATGCTTCATAAAAATGTTACATTGCTGAGAGATGCAAAATGCATCCTGTCATGATTTTGTCTGACTACAGCAAATCTCACGCTAGCTTCTTCTTCCACAATGACATATTACGTCATGTGTTTTAAACACGTAATAACTAACTATTACATCAGCTCGGCCAGCTATCTCAATTCTTTTTCTTTTTAAATTTAACAACATGCCAAAATATGTTTACTAGGAGTGTGACTGGATATATGTATCATTCTTTGTTTAACTTTAGCCATAAGCAAACGAGGACGAATGTTCAAATAGGCATATTATAAAAAAATAATAACAATAATGCATATGAAAAGATATTACCGAAGCAAAGAAAAAAATGCATGATAAATACAGATCATATATGGTAAATTGCTAGCAAATGATTATATGGTACCAAAAAAATTACTGATATACATATGATTCGGTAACTTGTTAAAGAATAATTGTTACCCTTGTCAGAAACATAGATTAACACAATACGGTAATTAATAAATATATTTGTTACCTTGATAAAGATTCAATTTTAGTGCATAAACACGAATTCCTGGTACGTACACGTACCACGGTTTCGTACATATATATATATATATATATATATATATATATATATATATATATATATATATATATATATATATATATATATATATATATATATATATATATATATATATATATATATATATATATATATATATATATATATATATATATATATATATATATTTATATATAGGGCTTATATATTTTATTAGATGCCCATAGATTCTGTTTTTTTATTTTTTTTTCTCTTTTATTTTAACATTCCGGCTTATATATTTTATTAGATGCTGAGAGAAAAAATGATTTATTTCTTAAATGTTTTTTAAATGTATTTTTAAAAATGCATATGTTCTATAGTCTCTTCAATTAGATATTACTAGCGTACTAACTGCTTTTCGTACACCCGCTATTCCCAGACAATTTTACTCCTTTTAGCGAATGAAGTGGCCACTTTAAAACAGCTTTAAATTGAATTAAATAAGGAGTTTTGTCTGGACATGGCAAAACGTTCTGTTTTAGCTGCAAACTGTTCCTTAACCTATGCCAAACAAGGATGTTAACGGCGATAAATATCATCACCGTCACAACTGTTCCTGCTAGTAGTATGGGGTGAAGAAATTCTTTATAAGTCGGTGACAGGTGGTCCATCTCGGTCAATTTCATCAACCGCTTGGCTACCTGTTTGTTGTATGGGAGAGGTAGTGATGGCATTGTAGTCGACCACGTGAAGTTCGCGAAATAGGCTCGTTCTCTGATGATGGTCTTGATCCCGGTCACCATGGAATTAGGGGAAGTCCCGATACAACCATCTGCTGCAATGAAGATTTTGGAATAGAACGTGGATCCGTCCAGGCATGATACATTGAAGCCGTCCTTGTCGTATCGTATCCACGAGCCGTTGTTCAGTCTGCAATTGAATCCATTATTGTCAAAGGGATAAAGCTTATCCAGACAATTTTCACTTGTATGGGAGAGAGCACCGTCTAGCACTATACCTAACTCGCATGAATCCATTAAGGTTTTATGGAATTCAAATGAGTCAGCTGTACATATTTTTCTATCCATTGCGTCTGAACAGTGAGTTAATTGATTTAAGTCTTTAATGACCGTATATGTTTCCTTGTCTGGGGAAATCAATACGTGTCCTGTCAAACTGGATATTACTGGATTTGAGTGATTCGTCATGAAAGTCGGAAATGGTGATATCCTGTAAGATTGCCAGGCATCAGAAGAATCAAAGGGAATTGTAATCATAATCTTGTTATTTCCAACGCTTACTGTAATTAGGCTGTAATAAAATTCTAACCTACGTGCGTCTAACAAAGGAACATAGCCTAGTTTCTCCCGTCCGTTCTCCAGAACTAACTTTAAGTATTTTATAGGCAACAAATGGGGCGATAGTACACCTTTAGTTGCTAACGTGATAGCTTTTACATAATCTTTTGATTTCTCAGTGAAATGTGCCTTTCTGTTATGTATGTGATCTATTTTTGAATCATAATACGTTAACGTTGCCAACAAATCCTGTACTTCCATAATCTGACTGATATTACTTGAATGTTCATTTTCTAAATCCATAAATTGATTGATTGAAGCTAATTGATTCCTTAGTTCTGACATAATCAATTCATCTTCATGAGTCAAGAACTCAATTTTCTTGTTTTGATTACTAATCTTAAGACGATTGGAAATTCCTAAACCTAAACTTGCAATAGACCCAAAGATGTTTAACGCAGCAAAAACAAACGGGTTACGTCTTTCTTTATGTTCGTGTCCTACAGTCCATATCAAAAGGTCATAAGCCAAAGATCCTGTCTTGTAAGTCTTATTTTGCAAGTCATCAGATAGCATCTCTGCAACTTTTAGTGTCGATCCAAGAGACCTCTCTGTAGTCAAATGAAAATGTCTTCTATGCAACTCATCTAATGAGACAGCAAACCTTGAAATGGCGCTTTTTAAGCTAGTGACATCATTCTCTGGAAGAAAAATTGCTTGCATATGCACTTCTACAACTACGTTGCTTGATGTAATAAAAACGTCTTCTTGTCTTTCAACTATAGTGCCATATTTAAAATCTATACTTTTAGTTTAAGAGCTCATCCCACACGAGAAAAATGTCTGAGCGAACAATATCACTCCAAACAACAAAAAATTCATCTTGGAAACCTGTAACGAGAAAAATATATGTAATTACTCCTGTATTAAGAAGAAAACTTTTAACATACAAACAAAATTTCTTTCCCTCACTTCTTTCCCTCTTTTTTTTATTTTTAATTTCATATGTAAGCCAATGGTAAGTTAATGTTTCCAAAATGTTAAATGGGCCTTCAAACTTAGGTGTTAGTTTATAATTGAGTCCTTTACGTACATTTACCTGTATGTATACATTATCACCCACGGTATATGTTTTAGTTGGCTTCGCTATTTTATCATGATTCCTATTCATTATGATTTGTGATTCTTCTAAATTCTTTCGAAGGATATCATATCGACTTTTGCTTGCATTTATACATTCTTTTAAAGGATTTGATGAATTAGTTGTAGGCGTTAATATATGGAAAGGCGTTCTAACTGGGGTACCATACAATGCTTCATGCGGTGACATTTTAATTGATATATGATATGAATGATTCAGAGTACTCAGTACCGCAGGTATTGCAATATCCCAGTTGGGGTCTGATCCCCCTATTGTTACTCTTAATATATTTAAAACCTTCCTATTTGCTCTTTCCACTAGCCCATTCGATTCTGGGTGATATATCATGGTATTTATTTTCTCTATGCTAAGGAATTCACACAAGGAGGTAAGAAAGTGATTATTAAATTCTCCACCCGAGTCTGAGATTATCATGTGTGGAATTCCATGTTTATAAATGTAACACTCGTAAAACTCCCTAGCGCATTCCATCGCAGTTTTAGTTTTAAGCGCTATTAGTTCTGTATATCGAGTTAAAGCATCTATAATTACTCAGAGGTGCTTATTTCCTCTGTCTGACTCGTAAAATCCTGTTAACAAATCTAAATGTATTCTTTCAAAGGGTTGATTGGGCACCGGATAAGCCCCTAGGCTGACAGGTGTTTTCATATGCCCTTTGTTTTCCTGACATGTACGACAATTAGCTATGTGTTTTTTAATATCTGTAAGCATTGTATGCCAATAAAACAATGATTTTGCTTTCTGTGACATTAATGAGAACCCCCAGTGTCCATGTAATGGATTTGCATGCAAACAATTCAGGACAGTGGAAATAAGTGAGATTGGTACCACTACCTGGTCGTTAGTTACATGTGGTGTATTGCGGGTTTTCCTTGTCACGGTCCTACACAGAATATTATCTTTGATTATATAATTCTGTTGCTTATACTTTATATATTCCTTTTCCTTATGATTGCCTTTCAAAGCATTTATAATTGTTTCTATTTTCTGATCTTTTCTTTGCTCCGTCTGTAATAATTCAGCACTCCCGCCTAAATCTTCTTGTTCATTTATCGTTTTAACAAAAGGCATGGATGTTGATATATCTATTAATTCAGCTAAAAGTTCCGTACAAGATGACACGGGGTTGCGTGATAACGCATCCGCAATGATTTTTGCTTTCCCAGGTAAATACCTGATTCTCGCTCCAAAGGCTTCAATGATCAAATGTCACCGAGTTCGTTTAGGGCTGTGGTTGAAGCCTTTAAAGAACTCGGTTAGTGGTTTATAGTCAGTAAGAACCTTAACGGGATAACCGTATATTATGAGCTTAAAATGCACTAGTGAATTAACAATAGCTAGCCCTTCCTTGTCTATTACTGCATACTTACTTTCGGAAGTTCTCAGTTTTCGAGAATAAAAAGCTATCGGGAAAATAGTTTATCATATTGCTGAAGCAATACCCCTCCTACTCCTAAGTCTGAGGCGTCTGTTGCAATGAAGAATTCCTTACCGAAGTCAGGAAATTTTAAGATAGGAGAACTACACAGTTCATCTTTCAAGGTATTAAACGCCTGTTTATGATGCTCAGACCATATGAAATCTACGCCCTTCTTCGTAAGATCAGTTAAAGGAGCGGCTATTATTGAATAGTTGCGTATAAAACGCCTGTTATATCCACTACAACCCAGAAATTGCTGTATTCCCTTGACATTAGTAGTTATGAGAAAATTAGGTATAGCCGACACCTTATCATGGACTACTTTAAGACCTTGGCTTGACACCATGAAACCCAAATATATTAATTCTTTTTTGAAAAATCACACTTACTAATCTTTACCCTTAAGTTATGTTGTCTTAATCTCTGTAGTACTAGTTCTAACTTACGTAGATGTTCTTCTAAGGTGTTGGAAAAGATTACAAGATCGTCCATATAGGCATGCAATATATCCCCTAACAAGTCTCCAAACACTATGTTAATCATTCTGTAAATGTTATGGAAGCACAACGTAAACCAAAAGGCATCCGTAAAAATTCATAATTTCCCCTGGCTGTGCTGAAGGCTGTGTATGGGATACTATCTTCTTCTAATGATATCTGGTGAAAGCTTTTAAGTAAGTCCAAACTGGTAAAATATTTATTCTGACCTAACAAAGACAAAATATCGTCAGTACATGGCACTGGGAATCAATCAGGGATCGTCTCCTCGTTTAGACGACGGAAGTCTACTCAGATACGCCATGTTCGATCTTTTTTCGGTACAACTATTAATGGAAAATTATAAGGGCTGTTTGATTTCCTAATGACTCTTTCTTCTAGCATTTTATCTACTTCATCATTTATTTCATTCTGGAATTTCATAGGGAGTCTGTTCGAGGGTACATAGATAATTTTCTGCTTGTCCTTTGACCTTATTTGATGCTCGATCACATCTGTTTTTCCTAAGGATCCATCCGTAGTGGAAAAAACATCATGATATTTAGTTAAAAGTCCCAAAATTTTCTGCTGAATTTCTTCGTCTTGAATGTCTTTATTGATTTTATTTTTAATAGATCGCAAAAGGGATTCATCTGCAACTGATTGAGCGTGATTGATTTCAGCAACGGTATAAATACGATGTTTATAAACTTCTACATCCAAGATATGTTGATTTTTGTGAATTACTAGAGTGTTATTTAAATCATTACAGACTTCAATATTACATTGTTGATGTGAGCCTACTGTATAAATAGCTTGTGTGACAGACAATCCGTTAGTTTTCGAACTGTCGGAAAGGATTAATATTTCAGATCCCGGTAATGTTTTCTTTATTTGCACTATTAAATTCGAAGGTACGTTTGGTTCGATAGATTGCGTGCAAGATGATATTACGGGTGAACGAGAATTCTGCTGGGTCGCGTATATTATTTCTTTATTAGAGAGACAAGTTATTGGTTCTTCATCGTACGTTATGGTTACATTTGTAGTCTCCTATTTATCCAAAACTGGTTTTAAGGTATTAGAAGACTTATAGAATTTTCCTTTGATATACACGCCGTGCTTGGCAGGGGCTAAGATAATGTTTTGATTTCCCATAGATGGGTATCCTATAATTACAGCTGGATACATATCAATGTTTTGTACAACAACAAATGTATCGGCAAACGTGCGTTTACCGACTTTGAACTGAACATGAGTTATGCCTAAGACATTTAATTCATTATTTCCTATACCCGAGAGTCTCGAAAACAACAAATAATGTGTCCTCAAATCCATGATATTATGTGGACTACCAGAGTCAAAAAATAATGTAAAGGATTTGTGTTCTAAATTTACAGCATATAATGTTGGTCGTAACTCATTTTGGCTTATTATTGTATGAATTCGGTGCAAATCTACGGGAGCATGCACTGTTTTACTTAATTCGGCCGTGTGTTTCATAGGAAAATCTATTGCCTCACAATGATTTGATAAAACATTAAATTGATTATACAATACTATTTATGTTGACATGAATGACCTTGACCCAACATCACTCTCTTCCCCACTGGAGTTAATTATGTGGTATTTGCTTCGCTCTGCACATTCTGAAAATTAGTGTGACCTTGCGAGGTCTGGATTGACGACCCCGGCTCAGCGTTATTCGAAGAAGTTTCGGATTCTGAACTACATTGAAGTTTGGCTGTTTCTTCTTGTTGTTAAAATGAGGATTTTTCTTTTTATTTCTATATGGAACTGACTGTGGAATTGACTGTGTATATCTAGGATTCTGTTGTGTCTTACGCGAGTAGCACTGACTATATGAATGAGTCGAACTATTATGTATCGAACAGAATTTCGTTCTGCAGTCCGCGATCAAGTGACCTTGACGTTTGCAATTATAACACGTCATTCCCGCAACTTGACTATTATTAACTACATTTACTTGTTGTGGCTTTGTTTCATTCTTTGCAAAAACTTGAGTTAACACGGGATCCAGGTCAGGACACTTTGACATGTGTTTTTTTATCTGTTTATATACATCCAATTCCGTACTAGCAGGCGTTAACTTTTTATCAAAACACCGCACTAAAGCTTCAGGCAACATAAGTGTCATGCAAGTTAAATACATTAATCGTAAAAAATCTTTCACGGAGATGTTATCTCTAGTAACCCAAGTGGAATTACCTAAAATATCTTGATATTCATTAAGCCTATCAGCTATGAGAGCAGCTCTCTCAATAACATTAAGCCGATTCATAGTGGCTCGATTAAGTGTATTTCTTAACGTTAATACTACATCCAAGGCTTCTTCACCCCCATAGACAGCGCGTAACCTAACTTTGAAATCATGCCAGGTAACTGCTTCTGGAAATGAAACACCTCTTAAATACGCACTCGCATCTCCCTTTGAAAAATCTATAAAACTTTTAGCTTCTTGTAATTGTACAAAAGGGTCTACGATTGGTTTGGCATTTGAATGGGCATCGACGGATGAAATCCATGACTCCACATTTTGAGGCAAGAACCCATTAACCTGACCCTGAAAAGGAAGGATTGCAGACCTGGCATTTACAAGCGTCACAATCGGGAGAGGATTAATCTGTCCTACGCCACTAGGTCCAGGGGGCGTCATGACTACTGTATTTCTTTTTCTATCTCTTTGACCCCTTGCAATTCTATCAAAATATCTATATGAATACAGACGTCCACTGCGTAAATGCATAAGCACTGAATGATAAAGATTATAACAAAATTCCCCAAAACAATGCTACTAATCTTAAGACATTTCCCGAGAATTTCTGGAAGAAAACAGAACACAAAGATATTTCCCGAGAATTTCTGAAAAAAAACGGAACACAAAGATATTTCCTGAGAATTTCTGAAAGAAAACGGAATTAGCACAAAGAGAGAAAAAATTCTAGATGAGAATTCGGAGTTGAACACAGTTTCCTTTAATGAAAGGAAAATAAAAGATTAGCAAACCCCCCACCCCGGTAATAATCGACTAACGACTCGTG
>NC_090745.1:69631909-69636909 GCF_036898095.1 Palaemon carinicauda | reverse complement strand
GCAATTAGCCTCATATCATTGGTGAATGCAGTTAACTAGATATGGATCAGAAAAGTCCTCTTAAATGTTGGTCTCACGACTGGATCTGGTATTGGACCCCGAGTATGGAAAAGATCTAGTGTACAGTGAACACAATACCCAAAAGCTTAAATAAGGAATAATCGTTATGTTATTCGCACAACATAAATGGTTTCATTGATACAGAGGCAACAAAAAACCCATATAAAGTTATACCATTTCCCAGTATCATAATAGTTTTATCAAAAATAAGTAAAACACAAGTTAATTCAATAAAAGCATTGTTATCAGATTACCATCAATAAATGCAACATAAAAAAAAAAAAACACCAATACCTATGAGCGCCTTACAAATACATACCCCGGTGATATACCTGGATATCCCTGAGTATTCCTAGGTATTCTTGGGGACCCTCGAGCTACCCTATTTAATGGGGGGGGGGGGCTCTTTCCCTCCATTTTGGACATTTATTGTACCACTTGTATCATCAACCTGTGAAGGCCTGCCTAATACTGCCAGAATTGGCATAAGCTCAAAACTCAAGCCAACCATTTCATGACCCTCACTTTTACTCTATTCTTGATAGCTACTGTAGTAATGTCAACGACTACCAGTTTAATTTGTAACATCTGACTTTTTTTTAAGTGACATCAAATCAACCTTCGTGTGACATTTAATACTATACCTGGAACACCACCCTCAAAAATAGAAAATTCTCTCTCTCTCTCTCTCTCTCTCTCTCTCTCTCTCTCTCTCTCTCTCTCTCTCTCTCTCTCTCTCTATTTGACCAGACAAACTATTTTTTTTTTTTGAATCGCATAACTACTGCATTACGGTAGTGGAAAATTATCGGTATCCTAACTCAAATTTGGCCTTCCTCGGTTATAAATCTCACCAGAAAAAATCATATCTCTCATAATCTATCCCGATATCAAAGTCAAACCTTTATTATGCTAAATATGTCTAAACAAATTCCAAAAAAAGTAAATTTCTTGTCTTGGCAATTTTCCTAAAACAAAACTATCCTATTTATTTACTTTGTGATATATTAAGGCAAGGAGATCGTATCTGAAATTTTGTTACTGGCAGCAATGTACAGGTGACAGAATGCAAAAGGTGTTACGACCCCTTCACCCTTTTCCTGGGTCATAACGACTTTTCGTTACATAATTAGAACAAAAAGTAACTAAGTTTTCATTACCTACTTTTCTAGGGAATTGTCTGATAGTATCCTGGGCTACAAAGGGACGAGTCTCTCTCTCTCTCTCTCTCTCTCTCTCTCTCTCTCTCTCAGACTCGTATTGTACTTGCTCTCTCTTTTTTCTCTGATTCTTTAATAGCGCTCGTATAGTGTCTCTTTTTTTTATCTCTCTCTCCCAGGTTTAATAATGACACCCTCTCTCTCTCTCTCTCTCTCTCTCTCTCTCTCTCTCTCTCTCTCTCTCTTCTTCTTCTTCTTTTTCTTCTTTTTGTTATCACCATTTTCCTCTCTTTTACATATTCCAGCTTAGCTTAACAACGTCTCTTTCTTACTCTCTCTTTATGGTTTGTTACACCACTCGTGCGTTCTCTCTCTCTCTCTCTCTCTCTCTCTCTTTCTCTCTCTCTCTCTCTCTCTCTCTCTCTCTCTCTCTCTCTCTCTCTCTCTCTCTCTCTCTCTGACCCAACAATATCTTTCTCCCTTTTCCGTTCTGTGACATATCATCGTCTCTGTCTTTCTTTCTTGTCTCTTTTTAGCACCTTGATTTTGTAACTTGTTTCCTTCTTCCCAGGTTCGACTACGTTACACTCTCCGTTTCTCTTTTTCTATCTCTTTTTCGTCACTCTTGGCTCCTTTTCTCAGGTTCGACTATATTCCATTAACTCTCCCACTTTCACTTTCGTTAATTGCTTGATTTCACTATTGTCCAGGGCACCATTCACCGTTTCAGATACTACCACATGAGTCATGTGGACCTTTGAATTGCCAGTACTACATTGGACCCTTCTCTCTCGTTACTGTTTATTCTCCTTTGACTACACACACACACACACACACACACACACACACACACACACACACCGTATAGTCTAGTCTAGCCTATTTTTTTCATATTTTCTTCTGTCTTCATACAGTTGACAACACTGATATTTACAAATATTTCTTCTTCACCAAAGGGATTTCTACAATGTAAAATATTTAGTGGCCACTTTCCTCTTGGTAAGGGTAGAAGAGACTCTTTATCTATGGTAAGCAGGTCTTCTAGGAGAAGGCACTCTAAAATCAAACCATTGTTCTCTATTTTCTGTACCATGGTATTCCACTGTCGTGGGTTCAAGTTCTCTTGCTTGACGGTACAGTCGGACACACTGCTCTATCTTATTTCTCTTCCTCTTTTTGTGTTTAAGTTTTCATAATTTATAGAGATATCTATTTTATTGTTACTCTTCTTAATAATAAATATATATATATATATATTTTTCCTTGTTTCCTTTCCTCACTCGGCTATTTTTCTGTTAGAGCCCCTCGGCTTCTTGTAAAAATATGCGACCTGTCCCATGAATACAATTCTCTATGTACAGTGCATCTACACAACTAAACAGCCGACTCATTCTGTGCTATTCATAAAAAGAAAAAAAAAAATTCTCCAACGAATTGTTTTCCAACTCTCATTAGACAGACTGTTAAAATTGAAACAAATCTCATTAGAACAAATTATATAAATTATGGCTTAACTTTATAGATAAGTAAATTGTTTCTCCCTAATACTGTCTATTGGGCTCTTAACGTTTCTCCACTGGTACGACTAATCCCGGAACGTTACCACTACTACACATCTTACCTAATATCTAAAATTTTACTTAACTCCATGCAGAAATCATCAATTCAATAATTACAATATGCACATTATGTAAACATGGGTACATGAAATGCTAATGGTACATTCTTAAAGCATGCATACCCAAATAATAGCCACATGAAAAATGAATATCATGTCTTTAGAAATTCTTACTCCATCACATTCACACACAAAACGCATTAACCTCTTCCACACCAGGAACACCCATAACCCTCACATTTTAAGGGCAATTTTTTGCTACCTGATGCAACCCTAACTAGTATCTTTTATTTTATCTCGACTCAAACTACTAATGCCTAGTTTAATTTCTTTACAAAAAAATAAAATTATTTAAAAATTTTTAGACATTCATGACAGTCTTTCTTGTTTATTACAAGAGTTACTGAAACTTAACAAATCAGTAAATAGAATATCTCATCTCTGGCGACTGTTTTTAAATGATAATACGGTCTAAAATATCCTAATCATATTAACTGAATTTAACATATTATTTAAACAAAAACAAACACCCACATATCAATATTTTTCTTTTTTCTTTTAGCAATGTGATCTGCCAATATTTTTAACTTCAAACTCATAATCACTCAACAACATAGATTACGCATCAGACAACATGATTACATTATTACAATATGTTCTATTTTTCAAAAATGTCAGCCACTCAAGTGCATACATCTGCTTAAGAAGTTATTAAATTAAACATTACATTCATTTTCTGAACAGACTTGGACATTTTCCTGCATCTTTAAAATTACCACATATTTTCCCTATTCTCGTCAATATAGCAAATCATAGATTATGGTTAGTCCATATATTTTAGAGCTATGACGACACACAATGAAAATGAAATAATCATCAGATGCGGTTTGTAAACTGTTCCGAACTAGTTCGTGCAGAATCTTATCAAATTGCTACTTCTGCCATCTCAACAAAAGGAAACATAACTTCTTGGGGACACTATTTTTTAGTAAATTTTCATCGTATGTCGAAATTGTTGGTTATTATTAAGTCATACATATCTATTCTTACACACAACCTGAATATTCACTTGAATTACCCTTACGCAATAACGATATAATTGACCTAGCAGAAACTCTACGGCAATTTGTTATTCAGTGTTCGTGCATTTCCCAAATTCTTATGGACTTTAATTACTCTCATGGACTTCACTCAAAACTCTGAAGGAACCTGACACATTGAAGCATCATTTTTATTTACCTTTACCTTCATATTACGATGCCAAATAACATCTAACAATAATCAATACCTTGTTTTTACGAATTTTTAAAACAAATAAAATTCTAGGAGTTGGAAAACAAAATTTCTTATTCCATCTTATAAGTCAAAGAAACTTGCGCAACAAATTTCTCTTCTGTATAAAAGCTTACGCACCATGCCCATTATGGCATAATGATTTACTTGAGGATTCATAAACTATACATTCACATCACTAATCTTACCCTTACCTGAACTTGGAATTGGTGACCTTTGATTTAAAAATTCATTCATGCTCCCTCTTAGATAATATAACGTCATTTTCCTGGATGACTCGGTACCTTTGTCCGATTAAAACATTGGCGACTCGAATCAGTTAAGGAACATTCGAATTGAGTTGAGTTAAATGAGTGGTCAAATCAATAATTACTTAACAGTAACTGAAACTAATTATAATTTACGTTAACAATCTCATCCCCATTAATCAATATAATCGCAGATAAAAACTCAAACACTGGTTTAACTTTTCTTTTCAAACGGCTCATACCAAACTAATTACAAATCTATCAAATGAAGTGCAAGTGTTTCATACAAGCTCGTACACTGTAACACTTTTGTTTGTTATCTTATCAATCTCTCTTCCTGCAATGTTAATTAAGTAGCCTGTATAAGATTTTTGGCTCATACACAGTTTTGTTTGAGTTTTTGTGCCCCTCTTGCTCGCAGTTCCTAGGTATTTAAGCTAGATGTCTGTTTAATAAAGTTTAGTTGCTTTCACCTCGCCTCTCAGTTATCACCCAATTGGCGCCTTGCACAAAGGTGAACACATGTGTCCTGCTCCTTCCTGCCTTCCCCCTCATTTGATGATGCTGCCTTCTGACACTGATTCTATTATCAACGTCACACCCCTGAAACTACCGCCCTTG
>NC_090745.1:69621909-69629409 GCF_036898095.1 Palaemon carinicauda | reverse complement strand
TAGTGTATACAGAAAGCCAACGAATATCTCGGCATATGTCCATTACTACTCAAACCAAAGCAACAAAGTTAAGAAATCTGTATTTACTTCTGTGTTTTTAAGAGCATTTCGAGTCTGCAGCCCTGAATATATTGATGACGAAATAAATGGGATTAGCGCAATAGGTAAAAAACTAAAGTATCCTGAAATTGTGTTAGATGATGCCCTAAGAATAGCAAAAAGATTTTTTTCGGTAATGCTAACAGAAAAAAACTACAACACACAAAATTTACTTGTACTACCTTATTGTAATTCTTTTAAAGAAATTTCCCAACTGTTGAAAAACTTCAATGTAAATGTAGCATTTAAGAGTAAAAATACAATCAAAACAGCCTTAATAAAGAATTCTCCTGACATTACCAAGATTGTGTATATCGTATTCCATGCAATGCTTGTGAAAAATACTATATTGGTCAAACTGTTAAAGCCCTAGAAAAGAGAATTGAACAACATAAGAAAAGTGTTAGGTATGCTCAAGATAATAATGCACTCTTTGCTCACGTTAGAGATAAAAATCACACTATTAATTGGTCATGTGCAAAGAAATTGGTTCATTCAAATAACATAGTGGAAAGAAACATCATAGAGTCCAGTTTCATAAAAGAAACCTTAGAAAACAACTTGAATATTGGTCATGGAATGTATAAACTCGACGCCTTTATATGTAAAGAGATTTGTAAGCTATATAAAAAAACATTAACCACTTAATGTAGAATTGAATGTGTTGTGAATAATTAACGTCGCTGTGAAATTAATATTTAGACCTAAGCTACCAATCATTAAAGGGTACAATTATTTTATATAGTATGCATAAGTAGATTGGCACTATATAGTGTTATGCTAGATATAAGTATTGATATATACATGAATATATGTTTATGATATTAATGTTGTATATATATATATATATATATATATATATATATATATATATATATATATATATATATATATATATATATATATATATATATATATATGTATGTGTATATATATATATATGTATGTGTGTATATATGTATATATGTATATGTATGTGTATATGTATGTATATATAAATATATGCGTAAAAATCACAGGAAAACGTGATGCTCAGATGCAGAAGAACCACAGGGAAAATGAAAATACGGAATATACACTTAAGTCCTAACTAGTTTCGTGATACTTCCTCAGAGGACTGAGGAAGTATCACGAAACTACTCAGGACTTAAGTGTATATTCCGTATTTTCATTTTCCCTGTGGTTCTTCTGCATATAAATATATGTATGTGTATGTTTTGCTTATGTATTTATATAGATAAGGCTACCGTGTTTTCATATAAATAAACTGTACTGAAAGTAAAAAAAAAACAAGAATTTACCTGCCACTAGAAATGACCCTTTTTGGCAGGTGTCTAATGAGCTTGGGGACTCCGCCCACTTAACACCTGACCCAAGCCCAGGTAGGTGGTAAGGGAGTGTCATTGTTCTCCAAATCTCTATATGTATGTTCGTACGTTTGCTTTCCCTATAAAATGTAAAGAAACCTCTCTCAATAAATCAGTCCTCTGAAGAAGTATCACAAAACTAGTCAGGACATAAGCGTATATTTCGTATTTTCATTTTCCCTGTGGTTCTTCTGCATCAGAGCATCACGTTTTCCTGTGATTTTTACGCATATATATATATATATATATATGTATATATATATATATATATATATATATATATATATATATATATATATATATATATATATATATATATACATATATATATATATATATATATATATATATATATATATATATATATATACATATATATATATATATATATATATATATATATATATATATATATATATATATATATATATATATATATATATATATATATATATATATATATATATATATATATATATATATATATATATATATATATATATATATATATATATACATTCCTGAGATAAACTATCTTTTTGTTCCTGCATCTTTGTTTCACATGTTTTTCCTGATGGAAGTTCCTCAAACGCAGCTTTCTAATTGGAATATTTCTGCGAGTATCACACCAGAAAATTTTTCCTAGGAAGTATTACATAGTTTTATCCCATGGAGCAAACGTAACAGGGATGTGTTTAAATCAAGCCATGTTAATAAAATTAACATTGTCTCGAACGGTATGGGATAGAATATGATACATGGGAGAGAGAATAGTTACAACTACTATCCCAGTGTGCTGAAAACATATTCGCTGGTTCACCATTCTTTTTACTAGCCCCATCTCATATTTGCTTTCAGAGTCATTTTGAGACCATGGACGCTTCATCTTCCTCATAGCTTAAGTTGAGTACCATTTCCCTTTTTGGTGGAGAGTTTTGCATCTCCACCCTTGTGTTTTTGCTCTAAACGTTAGTTAATTGTCTGCAGCCGACGCATGGTCGAAGCCGGTGGCTCATGTCTCCAAATCACTCAGAATTGCATATTAATTTTCATTTAGTCATGTAAAAGTGTGTTGAATATATTTATTCACAACTGTGGGATGATCATAGTTTTGACTTTTGCCAAACTTTGCAGGCTTGTCTTTTATCAGCCTTGACCTAGGCTAATCCCCACACATAGCCCTTGGCCAAGACTGAAATATATGTACAAATGCACCATCATCTTTGACCACTTAACAACATGGCTCCCTTAAGGCTGCCACTCCTCCCTTGCTACTGGTACGTAATAGTGGGGAGCTGCAGCCCTTAAGGTGCTCTCTGGGAGCTGTGGATGGTATTTTACAGTTGTATTTAGGCGACTGTATATCACCAATATACTTCGCCTTAGTGTGTGTCTAGGCGGCGCTAGCTGTGAGGAATCATTCCCTGTGCGTACACTCTGTTGAACCATTAGAACCGAACGAACATTGTTTTAATATTGACATGTATACCTTCATTTTGTGTCGCCTTATCCATTTGCTAGGCTTCTGAGGACTCTTTCTCTATTGCTACTTGTTGTAGATCACTTGGAAGAACGTTAACTAGATCTAATACTACAGTTAGGCCCTCCTGCCCTGCATCTTTACCAATCTCTAAGTCTATATTCCCCTCCCCCTTACCTTGCTAGTCTTGTCCTGCTTGCTGTGGAACCTAGTTCCCTTCCAGTCCAGGTTTCCCTCTCATCCGAAGTATCCTCAGTTGCTATATAGATGGACAGGATAGCTTGTGGGTCATCTAGTCTGGCTCTGGGTGGACGAGTTATTGATCCTTCCCTGGATTTATTCTCTCTGCCACCTTAGAGACGACCTTAGGATGGTCTAGATTCCCCTTCCCTACCTAGCCAAGCCATAAACATTTCACTGTCCACAGAACTACAATTCATTTATTTAGTGTGCATTCCCTAGCAACTGGGTGTTCCTCAGCCGCCTTATAAACTAGACTATTTACGCAGTGGGTTTTTGTGGCTCACCCCTATGTAGGCAAGAAGACTAGAACCACTTCTGGGTTCTCCTTTGCTGCCTGGTCTCTGTCTTCAGCTCTTCTTCGTGAGCTATGTATCTCTTGCTGTGGAGTCTTGACTCCTTTGGCTGGTCCGAAGCTCCCAGAAGAAGTAATTACCATTCAGCCATAATTCCAATCCTGTTATCATGATTTTTTCCAGCTTTAGCTTTGGGTATAAGTAAGTTTGGGGTACCCGTCTCTCTTTTCATTGGATGAGAGCCCGTGCCCCCCTAATTTCGGTTTTGCTGCAACCTAAGGGTTGTCCTCTGCATCTATTTCCTCTTCCATATCTGAGTAACATTCTCCTCTAAAGTTGGTCGATTGAATAACTCCTAGGTGTCAGAATTTCCCATGAATTTAAAAGTTCATGGTATCCAGGTTGCAGTACACCGCTCTTTTTATTTAAATAGGCTAATCACCATGATTTAATGTTAACAACTATGCTTTTTAGCAGATTTATGCATCTACTGCCCTGTACTAACCTGTACCTTTCCCCTTACCCGTAGTCTGTTTTCTTTTAAGATCGTCCACTCTTTTGCCAACTTGCCAATGCATTGTGTCAACATTCCTAAGGGTAATGTAAATTCAGTTCATAGATTATGCTCACTAAAACTAGCTGCCGCCTTAGGCACGGCTGTTGCCGCCTCAGGTGCAGACACTGCCGGCTTAGGCAGGATGGTATGAAAATTTACTACCTTGACTTGCGTAGAAAACCAACTTTTGGGGAAATGGTGTTCCGTTTATGTGAACCTATTTCCCTATTCTACCACATTGTTGAATTCATAGGGAATTCTTAGTTGTTTGGTATGAGTTTCCGCTGTAGTGTACCTTTAGACGTAGCTTGTGTAGGTAGAATTTTTTTATTTAGACACTGTTTTGAGAATTTTTCCTTCACAAAATTTTCCTGTATAACATAGGATAAGCAAAATTTTTTGATGCTCCATTTGTAATCATTGAAAATGTTCTATTTTTACAGGTTGCTGAGGACATGGAGTGTGTAACATTAACCTGTCCCAGGCAGGTCAAGTTATCCTGTTATCACAAGACTTACCAGAAGCAAAATGACTGGCCTGTTTCCAAAGGTTCCTTTACTATCTTGGAACCTACTAACTGCAGTGTATGCAAAGACCTAATATATACTGATTTCAACACTACCAACGTCTTTCAGGAGGAGAAAGTGCGGAGTCAGAAAACCATTCGTCATTGAGTGAGACGCTTCCAGGAGAGCTCTAAAGGAGGTGCCCCTTGCCATAATTTAATGGAACATAAAGACCTGCTCTTTGACAAGGTGACTGCTTTTTTTTTTTTTATCACCACTTACCGATGGTACAACTCCCGCCTGTAGAGCTTCACCAGGCAGATGATGAAGTTCGGGAGGCTCTTCAGGTGATGAGCCTGGAGATGGGCAACATGTCGATGATTTCTTCTGTGACATCAGAGAGAGAGACAAAGAATCCTGCTGACTACCAAAGCCTCTGGTGAGCCCTTGGATATACAACAGGTAAGTACAGTGCCTAATACTTATTTGGCTCGATCTCCCATTCCTGTATCTGTCGTCCCTGCCTCCACTTTATCACTGTTTCTATTCTGAATAATCCCTCGTTCACTGGTCAATTGGAGTTTATAACATCCATGAAGGCAGACATGAAAAATGTCCATGACGAATATAAAAGAGTTCATGCATCATTAGACACAAAGATTTAGGCTTTCCAGCAGAAACCTAAGGCCAAGGCTCGACCTATGTCGAGCATGCTAGATTGCTCGGAGAAAATCCCTAGCGTTATGCAGATCAAATGGCTCTGAGTAAGGTGTACCTTCATATAGGAGAAGGCATGGGATCTATGCCTATGTCCGACTTATAATTCTACCCCTCAATTGTTAGTTATCCTTAAAGGATGGTACTGTCTACAAAGAGACTATCGTCTTGGACAACAGCAAGGCCCACACCTTATTGGTAAGGGAGGTAGAGATGGATGAGTTTACCAACATTCAACTTCCGGCCTTTGGCAGGAAACAGGCCACTTTTATTGCTCCAAGGATACTAAGTTTCCCTTCGCCTTAAAAAATTCAGGGGTTGTGAAAACGTTAGTAATGAAAGGTAGACCAATGCCAGTGCTAGAAGAGGGCAATTATGTCTCTCTAGCCCTTCCTTATGTCGTGGACAATTGGGAAGAGGTCTAACACACCTTTATGGTCAGGATAATGGATAAGGACATTGGAAGCAAACAGTTCAAAGAAAGGTTGACTAAGACTCCCAAATTTTCATTTGAGGTCATAATTTGAAGGCAGAGAGAGACTATCCGGTTCTTTGTTCCATCAGTCCTATTTGGAAATGGTGATTGGAAACTATTCAAAATCCTATTTCTTACAAACCCAAGCAAAAACTCACCTAGCTACCTTCCACAGGGATCTGTATGCTTTCTTTTTAGCCAGAAAAGCATGCAGAGAGCACGTCCTACTCACAGTCTCTATTAGGCATGAGCCTAAAAGGTTGATTGACTCGAACATCTGGGAAAATAGAGTCTTTCCTCAGATGATGGTAAAGGAAGTTATGGATAGAGCAGCCGAGAATGTTGAAAGCCTTTTGCAAAAGTGGGATACGTCCTCTAAGAGGAAGTTCACCCACTGAGAAGGACCTCAACCTAAGGGCAAGAAGCCTTTCAAGGCAGAAAGACCTTTCCTGCCACGATAGCCTCAGTTTGCCGTGATCTCTCTGACTGTGCACACGTTTCCCCAGCAGCATGTAACATAGTCTCCAGCATTCAACCCTGTATATGAAAAAGCTACTACAACATTTAGCACGGTCAGAGCTCAGGAGAAAAAGGCTAGTAGCAGAGGAAGGTCTGGAAGAGGCAGTCAGGCAGAAGAGGTAGAGGCAAAACATTCAAAGAGGCAGGTCCTTCTAAACAATAATGAGTGTCTTCCAGTCGGGGGAAGACTATATTTTCAGGGATCAATGGAAGTTTGGTCCTTGGGCTCACAGCATAGTCTAGAAGGGACTAGGATGAAAATGGGAGGCAGAAACAACCCCGATTCTAGAGTTTCTTCCAACCCACAACACCATTCTTGAAGGATTATGTACATGATCTTCTACGCAAGGGGGTCATCATTTGCACAAAATCCATGAAATTTCAATGGGAGCTATTCTGCTTGCCTAAGAAAGACTAGAACACTCCTTTATCTATTCAAGACTTGGCCTCACAAAATAAATTCCTTCTGAACGACAAGTTCCAGATGCTGATTATCTCGCAAATACCAAGCCTACTACCCCTGGGGGCTTACACCGTCTCCATAGATCTTACTGACGCCTATTTCCATCTTCTGATAGATCGGCACTTCTCTCCTTACCTTGGTTTCTGACTGGCAAGAAAGGTCTACGTATTAAGAGCTATGGCCTTCGGGCTCAGTACAGGTCCAAGGATTTTCATAAAGCTAGTCAAGGCTATTATTCAACAACTAAGGAACAAAGGCCTTAAGGTGTTGATTTACCTAGACGAAAGGCTCGTCTGGACTGCAACAAAGACGGAATATCTCCTAGCAGGTCAGTAAGTCATGAAAATCCTAGTCCCTGGGCTTTAAATCAACCTCGAAAAGTCCAGGCTATCTCCAGCTCAAGAATTCCAATGGCTAAGGCTTTACTGGAATCTTAAGTCACACATCCTTTCTCTACTGCAAGGTAAAAGAAAAGAAATCGCAAACTTGGTCAGGTGCTTAGTTCGATCAAAAGTAATCACCTTACATTAATAAGAAAGAGTCTTATGAACACTGCAGTTTGCTGCCATTACAGACCTAATCTAAAAGAAACACTGAAGTATCCCAGCAGATTCTGGAGAGGAAAGGCATGAAATGCTTGGAAGTAACTTCACCACTAAACCCTGGCTTTAATGCCCAATGAGCTAAAGCTGTGGTCCACTGCCAAGAGATTGTCGACTCACATCTCTCTACAGTATCCCCCTCCTGCCGTGACAATCCACATGGACACCTCAGATCAGGGT
>NC_090745.1:69586909-69616909 GCF_036898095.1 Palaemon carinicauda | reverse complement strand
TTTTATTAACGTATGCATAGTTTGCATAATTTGGATACATAAATTAGATCAAAATACAAAGTCAATTTACTTTCGCACTATTAGCCAAAACCTAAGATTCATATCAATTGTTAGGAAGTAGCTAACTAGTAAGTACTGATGTGTGGCAAAATTATTTTTTTTTTTTATGTATATAGCTTATGAAAATACATATTATCCACCGATAATAAAAAAGTAATATTGGTAAAAATATTAATTGAATACAGCACAAGCTGGGGACAACATTCGGGTATATTAGGTTACAATAAACATACACAAGAACATACATAGAATTGAGGAGAAGGGAGATGCCATATATTGAAAATGAATGTACAATTTATTGTGGAGTGATATTTTATTGGTGTGGGAAATATACCTAAAACCTCAATTACGTAATAAGAAAAGACATTGATTTAAGAGATTCCAAATAAACTCTATTCAGTACTATCAAAAAGCCAAAAATTATTATGCTAATGAAATCATATGTATTAACTTTTTTATTAATCAGGACTATTATGAAATTCATAGGAAATTCAAAAGGCCTAGAAACTTGTTCTTACAGCCTAATCATAATCTATGATTCACTCAGCGATTGGTCAATCTACACATTAATTTCTCTTATTCATAGGAGAAGTTTATCTGAGGTTTTGTATTTTGTATTTTCAAAAGATTTTGTAAGTACCATTGGCATGAGGATGAAAATTATTATATTTCTTTTTTTATATCATAGCAATATAATAGATTCTGATATCAAAACGTTAACACTAACTTTGATATTACTAAGTTAGTTGATAGTTAATATTCTTGATATGTACGACCGGAATTTTCTTTTAATTTTTGTTTTGTTTTTAATATAGATTGAAACCTATTACATTGTTTCTCAAAATGTCTTTGTTAGTAAGCACTACTGCCACATATACTTCAAATCTTACATCAAAACATTTTATATCGGTTTCATTCAACCACCCGGTCAAGATATCCTTATGAAAAAAAAAATGTATATATTAGTGAATTAAATATTTACTAATATGTTAATAAGGCGTATATTTCATTTTCCGGTACAAATTCAAAGAAATCAGCTGATTAAACATATCCTAGAGACTAACAAAGTATTTAAGAAAAAATAATATTTGGCAATAATTTTATAAAAGACGAAAAAGCGGATGACCTAAAAAAAGGGGGGAGGGGGAAATATGTGTAAAATGCTAGATACACAAATAATTGCTCAAATTAATTGGGGTTGATATGAGTATTTACTTATGACACTCTTGTATTTTACAAATATTTTCCACTTTTACATTTTAAGTTAGCAGTTTGGATGTTTTATAAAAATAGTATTAAAGATTACTTTTTTTCTGAAATTATTTGTTACTCTCTTGGATATTTTGAACCAACTAATTTCTTTGGACTTTTGAACAGTAAAATGGAAATTAGTGGATTTTGCATTGTGCTCGGCGGTATATCCTAGACACTTAAGAATCTTAAAACGAGCGGGGAAGAAGTTTAAAACAGTGTTTCAAAATAAAAAATTTACAACTAAAGCATTTTAAACTAAATCTTATACTAATTTTATATAAAACAAAAATGCAGTAACAAGGATGACGGAAACAAAAGCAAAGATTACGTTAATACACATTATATATATATATATATATATATATATATATATATATATATATATATATATATATATATATATATATATATATATATATATATATATATATATATATATGTTTGTACCACATGTCTTCGAACGAGAATGTGGTCAATGCAACTTCAACTATTACCTTTTCTAAACCCTGCCTCTTCCTCTTTCAGCTTTTCATCAGTCTTTCTCTCTAATCTATTTAGAATGAACATACCATATATTTTTCTGATAACTGACATAATTTTGATACCTCTTTAATTATTGCCATCAGTCAGCTCTCTTTTTTAGCCATTTTCGCTAACATTCCGAGTCATCGGGTTTTGCCTCTTCACACCACATTCTGCAAAATAATCTTGTAAGTATTCTGGGAGTCACTTCGTTTTCAACCAATATCATATCAGCAATTATTCCATCGTATCCGGGGCTTTCCATCTCTTTATTTTTTTTTTAATGATATATTTGACTAAAAAATAACCTGAATTCAGTCATGGGCATATCAATGGCTTCTTGAGCTCCTGGCACATCAATAAAAGTTTTCCCTTCATATTTCCTATTCGTGACCTCCCTAAAAATTTTCCATATAACATTGCCTTGCTTTATCCTCTGTTGTTATAACAGATACATGTCTTTTGATGAGAATATTCTCCTTCTTCTTTGACCCCGTAGAGATTTCACTGTTAATTCTGTGAACAATTCATATACCATAAAGACTTCCTAAATTCTTATATTTGTCAGTGACACGTGCTTCCCTGTCTGAATATTCGTTCCAGTCATTCCTGTATTTTATTTTGACTTCACTATTCATACTGGGAATACTTAACATGCTGTACCTTTTAATTTTTACTACTTCCTGGAAATTTTTCAACAATAAATTTCTGTCTTTGCTTCCATTTTATAGTATCCCAAGTATCATTTGATATCAATGGTTTTCTCCTCATAATCTCATGTGCCAAAAATTCACTATCAACTAACTAATATATGTTCTTAATATTTCACCAATCTTTATTAAGTGTCAGCTCTTCGTCTCTTAAATTCTCCTGTAAATCGATTTCTACATTAAATTGGAAAAGTTTTTCTGAGCTCACTTTCTGGATGCTTAGTTTTTAACAAACCTACTATGGGTTTCACAGACAGTGCAAGTGCGATTTTTTGCAATTATTCTGTAACGAACAGTCGCATCAATACGAGATGTTGCTATAGGGTATTACACCCAGTGAGGAAGTTTATAGGGGTATAATGAACCGCTAATTATTAATTATAAAGACACTTGCCCCTATGCCAAAGGGCAAAATCTCAATCATCCAGTCACAAAACCGACCAGTAATATACAGAACCTCTACCTCTACCCCCTTCCTCCCTCTCCTTTCATCCCTCGCCTGCTCTCCCCCTACTTCAAGCTATCTCTCTCCACCTCCACGCCATCCATCCCTCTCCGTTCTTTCCCTTCCCTTCATGCTCTCTTTCTGAGAAGGTAGCTTAAGTTGCAACTTATTTTGTATGATTGTTTTTTTATATCAAGCACTCTATCTATCTATCTATCTTATCTAATTATAATATTTATTGTTGTAGATATGGAACAATTCAATCGGTTGTTACCTAGCAGATGACTGACTGCTTTATTCACTGGTTTGCTCATCTCTCTCTCTCTCTCTCTCTCTCTCTCTCGCTCTCTCTCTCTCTCTCTCTCTCTCTCTCTCTCTCTCTCTCTCTCTCTCTCTCTCTCTATGGTATTGGTTATGTAAATAATTATTAGATTGATAGAAAAAAAAATCGTAAAACCATATGTTTATATCAAAGCTACATTCAGAGAGAGAGAAAGAGAGAAGGAAAGACGTAGGGCAGGTGAGGGAAGAAAGGAGAGGGGAGGAAGAAAATGGGGGTTGGAGGTGAAGGGGGTTGTAGGCAGGCGGAGCTCTTCCAACCTGGTGTTCGTTTTCTTACTTGGCTAATGAGTTTTGCCTCTTGGTATAGGTACAAAAGTCTTTATTATTTACAATAAATGATTCATGATACTCCTATAAATTTCCTCACTGGGTGTAATACCCTATAGCAAAATCTCGTATTGATACGACTGTTCGTTACAGAACAATTGCAAAAAAAATCCCACTTGCACTGTCTGTGAAACCCATAGTAGATATCATATCTGCATTGCTGTTGGGTGCTTTGCTTTCCCTTTTAATTTCAGTGTGGTAATGAGCTATTGAATACTACGAATATCTGCACTTTTATAGATTCTTACATTTCTCAGAGTTTTACTTTCTTTATCAACAGCTATGTGGTCTATTGGTTTTTGTAATTGGCATATGGTGAAGTCCGTGTATATACAGTATGTAGATATCCATGTGCTGGAAAAGAGTACCTCAAATAACAAGATGGTTTGTTGAACAAAAACTTGAAACGTGTGTCTTATTTTTATTTGTAATTTCGCCAAGACCCTCAACACACATTACATTATCTGTAATTTCATTAATAATTCTGACTTTAGTATTGAAGTCACAAATCATAATTTCCATATATCTCTCTTTAGGGTCCCATCTATCAAACTTTGCAGTTTTTTATATCATTTATATTTTCTTTCTTCAGGAGGATAATTTTCAGATGTATAACAAACTATAATACTCATATTGCACTACTTTGATTTAAACTTTGTAAGTAACAATATACTATTTACAGATATACATTCCTTTTATGCCATTTCTGCCGTTGGTATCATCATCACATTTAAGCATATACAACCTTGGTCCTCTGACTTTGAGATTTCAGTGTTAGCAAAAGACCAATTTCTAATTAACCATATAAATGCGAGTAATAGAGGGGGTTCTCACTTGAAGGGTATTCAGATTAGAATGTTAGTATTTCATTGGGGCAGAAGTACACACAGTGCTTTGCACATAGAGATAATTATTACTTGACAAAGTTCACGATATACAAAAAAACCGAAATGGTGCTGTACACAAGTCGGTTTAATGATAATTACAGTATAAAATTTGGAGTCACTGTTGCCCGCATCAGCAAGCACAAACCTATACCGTTGATTAATTGGTTCTCTTTTATGGTTAAAGAACCTGTGACATCATATCAGCAGCTCAAGCTCGACTATGGTTTAGATGTGGCTGAAATTCTCGAGGGTGGGGTCTTCTCTCCTTGTTTTGGTAGAGCGAGGCTGCGATGTCCGCTCAGGGATGATTCTATTGGCTATGAAAAACAAATTGTTGTCCTTTCTGGAATGAACGAACGGAATTTGGTAAATATGCCAGGATAGGGCAGATCTAGGATTCAAACATTAGGATGAGAAATTAGGGTGAAGAAATGCAGGTGTTGATGGCGAGTTAATCCGTTTACATAGGAAGAATGCATTACTAATTCCTCTACTTGAGATGTCTTTAAGCATTTTCTCATTTGAGATGGGTAGAAGTCAGATCAATAAAATTTACAAAGGATTATCTGAGTTCTTGATTTGGGTTTTGGAGAAGGTAGGAAATTCATTTTAGTTTCCACAGGAGGTCCAAGTGTACGACCAGTTAATCAATGGAGTAGGGGCTTAGCTCTGCATGTATTTCCAGGGTTATGTGAAGGCATATGCCCGGGAAAATTATCCATGTAAGGAAAAAAATGTTGTAGTCAAAAGAGTTACTATACAAAAGAATGGGCCGCGCTTTGCTGCATATTATTCTCCTTCTGGATTTCAAGAGCAGGGAGCTGAACAATATATAAGTATATATGATCATGGCAGGAGATTAATCGGCAAATTAGCAATGTTAATATTGTTATCAAAGAGCAACATGCCAAGAGAGAGGCATTAATTTTTTTACATTTTTATACTAAACCCGGGTATGTGGGATTGAGGAGTGTAGACATACTATTCAGTCTAAACATAATAATATAATGCACACAATACTTATAATGAGGAAGAATATAATTTTGTTAATAGCACACTTACTGCTATATTATTCATAATCATTCAGTAATTATGATAATTGTATTGTTGAGAACGCTACCAACAGTTCCGTGATTCCTAATGCCACCACCAGATATCGGCGTGTGCTGTTGTTGTTATAATCACGCTTAGTACAATAATATTAAGTTGTAGAATGTGAGATTATATCACGAATATCACCTTCAATATATGACATCAAGACGCTTACCATCAGAATAGTAAGTATATATATATACATATATATATATATATATATATATATATATATATATATATATATATATATATATATATAGATATATATATATATATATATATATATATATATATATATATATATATATATATATATATATATATATATATATATATATATGTTAGTGTATGAATGTTGTACATACACATTGTGGTTCCATCCTCATGTCTCTTCAATGTGATATAGAAATATTAGACTTATAGGTTTTTTCTTTTAATAAGTCCAAAGTTTTAGGTTAACTCTAAACAATTTATTGATAGCTCCATCACTTGAGTAATGGATGATTTGGTCGGATGACCATTCAGTATGAAAAGATGAGTAGAACTTATTTACAAGAAAGTCGCGCTGAATGCGTAACACTAGCTATATCAGCGTTTTATATAATAATCCAACAAAATGATCCTGTAGCCTTATGGCCGGAAGTCAGGTGACTCCGGTAGGGCCCAATAGGTCAACTGCTTCCCACGGGAGGCATTGTGACATGTTTACAAGACACACATAAATGTTTATTCATGCAATGCCTTCTGGCTACTACAAGCATTGCTTAGCATAGTCTAGTTTCATATCTTGTTATGGCGCTGTTGTTACACTCCTGATTCGCCAATGACGCTTTGGATCATGGGTTTATTTACAGATAAGAAATTTATCTTTATATAAAAATGTAATACCTTATATTAGCTCGGACAGCTACCATTCAAGCATTGAACATTAAAAGTTACTCTAAAATATGTTTCCTAGGAGTGTGACTAGATATATATTTAGTCATAGCCATAAACAAGTGATTAAGGGAGAATATGCAAAAAGGTATATGTAAACAAAAAATAATACATACCTAACAGACATAGTCATAAATAAAAATGAATGGAAAATACAATTCCATGTATGTTATATATGGCATAATGTTAGCAAATGATTATGAGGTACCACAAAAAAAATGAACATGTATAATTGGTAACTTGTTAAAGAATATTTGTTACTTTTGTTAAAGATACAGATGTATTATAATTGATATTATTATTCATTAATAACTGACTAAGGATATTTTTTACCTGGGTAAAGATATAGATACATTAAAATTGATATGATTGTGCAGAAGATATAGATTCCTGAACCGTACAAGCACCTCGGGTTCATATATATATATATATATATATATATATATATATATATATATATATATATATATATATATATATATATACATACATACATACATACATATATATATATATATATATATATATATATATATATATATATATATATATATATATATATATATATATATATATATATATATATAGGGCTTAGATATTTTATTAGGTGCCCAAAAGATACTTTCTTAATATAGATTTATAAGTCTAAAATATTTTATTAAGTTCCCAAAAGATACTTTTTAACTGTTTATATTTATAATACAAATGCAATGTCCTGGAGTCTCTTCAACTTCATGTTACCAGCATGCGGACTGCTTTTCACACACATCTCAATTCCAGACAATTTTCCCCCCCCCCCCCCCCCTGCGTCAAATGAAATGACCAATTTCAAACGGCTCAAAATGTAAATGCATTCAAGGCTATAAGAGTGTTGTCTGGACGTGGCAAAACGTTCCTCCGGAGATCCACCTGTTTCTGTCTCAATTTATGCCAAGAAGGGATGTTAACGGCGATAAGAATCACCACCGTAACACTGAATGATGCCAGAGACACGTAGAAACGAAGATTCCTCCCTGCATAAGTTGGTGATGGGTGGTCTATCTCGGTTAGTTACGTTAAATGATTAGCCACCTGTGCGTTGTGTCGGAGAGGTAAGGATGGGATTGTAGTGGTCCACGTGAAATTTGCGAAGTAGGCCCGTTCCCTGATGATAGTGTTAACTCCTTGGACCGTGTAGTTCGTGGACGTACCGATGCAACCGTCCGCTGCAACGAAGACCGGATATCTTGAAGCCAGCCTTGTCGCATCGCATCCACGAGCCGTTGTTCAATCTGTAATTGAACTTAGTATCGTCAAAAGGATAAAGTTTTTTCAGACAATCTTCGTGTGTATGGGAGAGAGAACTGTTTAGCACTATACTTAACTCGCATGAATCTATTGATATATGATGGAATTCAAAGGAGTCAGCTGAACATACTTTATTATTCAAGGCTTCTGAACAGTGAGTTACTTTATCTAAGTCTCCAATGACCGTATATGTTTCCTTATCAGGGAAAATCAATACGTGTCCTGTCAAACTGGATATTACTGGACTTGAGTTATTCGTCATGAAAGTTGGGAATGGTGATATTTTGTATGCTTGCTAGGCAGCAGAAGGATCAAAGGGAATTGTAATCATGATCCTGTAATTTTCAACGCTTACTGATTTTAAACTATAATAAAATTCTATCTTATGGGCGTTTAACAAAGGAATATAACCCATTTTCTCCCGTCCGTTCTCTAAAGTTAACGTTAGGTCTTTAATAGGCAAAAGATGTGGTGATAAAACACCCTTAGTTGCTAATGTAATAGCTTTCACATAGTCTTTTGATTTCTCAATAAAATGTGAAATTTTAGAACGGATATGATCTATTTTTGAATTATATGTTAACGTTGCCAGCAAGTTTTGTATCTCCATAATCTGACCGACATTAATAGAATGTTCGTTCACCAAGCTCATAATTCGATTAATTAATGTTGATTGATTCCGCAATTCTGATGAATTTAGTTCGTTTTCATGTTCTAAAAACTCAATTCTCTTATTTTGATCACTTATTTTAAGACAATTTGAAATTCCTAAGACTAAACTTGCAAAAGTTCCAAAGATGTCTTTCAAGGTTATTGTGTCGCAGTCTACATCAGTAGATCGCGAGCCAGAGCTTCTGCCTCGTCAGTTTTATTTTGCAAGTCGTAAGATAACATTTCGGCAACGCTTAATGTTGGTGCAAGCGAACTCTCTGTATTAAAAGGAAAATGACGTTGGTGCATTTCATTCAAGGAAACAACGAACTTCGACATGTCGCTCTTTAGATTAATGACGTCATCCTCTTGGAGGAAAATCGCTTGCATATCTACTTCTATAACTATATTGCTTGTGGTAATGAAAACGTCTTCTGTCCTCTCTACAATAGTGCCATATTTAAAATCTATAATTTTAGTTTTAGGGCTCTTCCCACACGAAAAAAATATCTGAACGAACAATATCACTCCTAACAATAAAAGCTTCATTTTGGAAACCTGCAATGAGTAAAAGTATATGTATTTACCCCTGTTTTAAGGAAAAAAATGTTTACATACAAATATTATACAAGTTTCATAGATACAAAAATTTCCTTCACTTCCTTCTCCCTTCTTTTGATTTCTTATGTGAGCCAATGTTATGATTCTTTCATCAGTGGGTTGGGATACATTTTGAACTCTAAATCTATTGGCCGTTAATGTTTCTAAAATGTTAAACGGGCCTTCAAACTTAGGTGTCAGTTTGTAATTGAGTCCTTTGCGTACATATACTTGTATGTATACCTTATCACTCATGGTATATGTTTTAGTTGACTCCGCTATTTTATCATGATTCCTTTTCATTATGATTTGTGATTCTTCTAGATTCTTTCAAAGGATATTATATCCACTTATGCTTGCATTCATAATATCCTTTAGAGGAATTGGTAAATTGGTTGTAGGCGTTAGGACATTGAAAGGCGTTCTAGCTGGGGTACCGTACAGTGCCTCGTTCGGCGACATTTTAATAGATACATGATATGAGTGATTCAGAGTGCTTAGTACCGCAGGTATAGCAATATCCCAGTTGGGGTCTGATCCCCCTAGTGTAACTCTTAATACGTTTAAAACCTTCCTATTCTCTCTTTCCATTAGCCCATTCGACTCTTGGTGATAGATCATGGTATTGATTTTCTTTATGCCGAGGAATTCGCACGAGTTAAGGAAATGATTATTGAATTCTCCACCCGAGTCAGAGATTATCATGTGTTGAATTCCATGTTCACAAATTTAGCACTCGTAAAACATCCAAGCGCATTCGATCGCTGTTTTAGTTTTAAGCGCTATCAGTTCTGTATATCGAGTCAAACCATCTATAATTACTAAGAGGTGCTTATTTCCTCTGTCTGACTCGTAAAATCCTGTTAATGAATCTAAGTGTACTCTTTCAAAGGGTTGATTGGGCACGGGATAAGCTCCTAGGCTGACAGTGCGACAATTACCTATGTGTTTTTTATTACATCTATAAGCATCGTTTGCCAGTCAAATAATGATTTGGCTTTCTGTGACATTATGGAGAACCCCGGGTGGCCATGCAAGGGATTTGCATGCAACCAATTTAGGACAGTGGGTATAAGTGAGATTGGTACCACTACCTGGTCGTTAGTCACTTGGGGTGTATTGCAAGTTTTCCTTGTCACGGATCTACACAGAATATTATCTTTGATTATGTAATTAGCTGCGTATACTTTATATATTCATTTTCCTTAGGATATCCGTTCAAATCATTTATTATTTTTTATAATTGCTGATCTTTTCTTTGTTCAATCTATATTAGTTCAGCGCTCCAGCCCAGATCTTCGTGTTCAGATACAGTTTTAACAATAGGCATGGATGTCGATATATCTATTAATTCAGATAACGGCTCCGTACTAGATGATGTGGGGTTGCATGATAATGCGTCAGCAATGATATTTGCTTTCCCAGGTAAATACCCGATCCTCCCGCCAAAGTCTTGGATGATCAAATGCCACCGAGTTCAATTGGGGCTGTAACTAAAGCCTTTAAAGAAGTCGGTTAGGGGCTTATGATCAGTAAGAACCTTGACGGGATAACCGTATATTATGAACTTAAAATGCACTAGTGAATTAATAATAGCTAGCCCTTCCTTGTGTATTACTGCATATTTACTTTTGGAAGATCTCAATTTACGTGAATAAGAAGCTATCGGGAAAAACTGTTTGTCATATTGCTGAAGCAATACCCCACCTACACTTAGGTCTGAGGCGTCTGTTGCAATGAAGAATTCCTTACCGAAGTCAGGAAATTTTAAGATAGGAGAACTACACAGTTCATCTTTCAAGGTATCAAACGCCTGTTGATGCTGCTCAGACCATATGAAATCTACGCCTTCTTCGTAAGATCGGTTAGGGGAGTGGCTATTATTGAATAATTGCATATAAAACGCTTGTAATATCCACTACACCCAAGAAATTGCTTTATTCCCTTGACATTGGTAGGTATCGGAAAGTTACGGATAGCCAACACCTTATCGTGGACTACTTTAAGACCTTGACTAGACACCGTAAAACCTAAATAGACTAATTCTGTTTTGAAGAATTCACACTTTCTAATCTTTACCCTTAAATTACGCTGTTCTAGTCTCTGTAGCACTAGCTCCAGCTTACGTAGATGTTCTTCTAAGGTATTAGAATAGATTACAAGGTCATCCATATACGCATGCAATATATGCCCAAACAAGTCTCCAAACACTATGTTGATCATTCTAGTAAATGTTATGGGAGCACAACGTAGACCAAAAGGCATACGCAATAATTCATAATGTCCCCTGGCTGTGCTGAAGGCAATGTATGAGATAGTATCTTCTTCTAATGGTATCTGGTGAAAGCCTTTAAGTATGTCCAAACTGGTAAAGTTTTTGTTCTTACCTAGCACATATAAAATATCATCAGTACATGGCACTGGGAATCGATCAGGGATTGTTTCCTCATTTAAGCGACGGAAGTCTATGTAGATACGCCATGTTCGATCTTTTTTCGGTACAACTAGTAACGGAAAATTATAAGGGCTGTTCGATCTCCTAATGACTCCTTCCTCTAGCATTTTACCTACTTCATCATTTATCTCATTCTGGAATCTCATACGGAGTCTGTACGAGGGTACATAGATACCTTTCTGCTTGTCTTTTAACCTTATTTGGTGTTCTATGTCATCCGTTTTACCTAACGATCCATCCGTAGTGGAGAAAACATAATGATATTTAGTTAAAAGATCAAAAAATTTCTGCTGAATTTCCTCTTCTTTAATGTCTTTATTGCTTTTATTTCTTTATAGATTGCAAAAGGGATTCATCCGCAACTGATTGAGCGTGATTGATCTCAGCGACAGTAAGAATGCGATGTTTATAAACTTCCAAATCCAAGATGTGTTGATTTTTGTGAATTACTAAAGTGATATTCAAATGATTACAGACTTCAATATTACATTGTTGTTGTGAGCCGACTGTATAAATAGCTTGTGTGACGGACAATCCGTTAGTTTTCAGAGTGTCGGAAAGGATTAATATTTCAGATCCCGGCAAAGTTTTCTTTACTCGCACTTATATATTCAAAGTTACGTTCGGCTCGATAAATTGCATGCAAGCTGATATTACGGGTGAACGAGATTTCTGTTGGGTCGCATATATTATTTCTTGATTCATGAGATAAGTGATTGGTTCTTCAACGTACGTTACTGTTTTATTTGTCCTCTCCTTTTTATCCAAAACTGATTTTAAGGTATTAGAAGACATAGAATCTTCCTTTGATATACATGCCGTGTTTGGAAGGGGCAAAGGTAATGTTTTGAGTGCCCATAGACGGTTATCCTATAATTACAGCTGGATACATATCAATATTTTGTACAACGATAAAGGTATCGGCAAACGTGCGCTTACCGACCTTGTACTGAACATGAGTTACTCCTATTACATTTAATTCATTATTTCCTATACCTGAGAGCCTTACTCCGGACTTCTCTATAAGGAAGTTCGAAAATAACAAGTGGTGAGTCCTCAAATCCATGATCTTTGGACTACCAGAATCAAAAAATAATGTGAAGGATCAGTGTTCTAGATTTACAGCATATAATGTTGGCCGTAACTCATTTTGGCTTATTATTGCTTGAATTTGTTGCAAATCTTTGGTTACCTGCATTGATTTATTGGATTCCTTTAATGAAGGAAGATTAAAATTACAAATAACTCACCCCAGAAATATTGGACGATCGACTCGTGACATAAAACATTTCACTGAAAAAACATGAAAGAAAACAGGATGTACTTAGCTCAGTATATATGCGTGAAGATTGTTTTGAACCGATGACGTCATGTCCTCTCTCTCTCTCTCTTGTTTGCAGGAAGAGTGTAGCTGGCGTGATGACCTTTGACTTGGCTTCTTGTTGTGTGTAGTTTATTCGATGACAGTTTCACTAAACGTTGTTATAGATACTAGAATTTGTCTCGATGAAGGATAATTCTTCGTATTCTTAGGATGTTTACTGATGCTTGTTGATTGAAAATCCTCTTTCCTCACTTTTTATCTGATTTATAGCTGATATTCGATGATTCTATTACTTCGGTAGACGTAGATACTTTGTTGTATTTGTAGATTTATTACAGTCGTAAAACTGCTGCCACCAATTGTTAGTGTACGAATGTTGTACGTACACATTGTGGTTCCATCCTCATGTCTCTGCAATGTGATATAGAAATATTAGACTTGTAGGTTTCTTCTTTTAATAAGTCCAAAGTTTTAGGTTAACTTTAAACAATTTAGTGATAGCTCCATCACTGGAGTAATGGATGGTTTGGACGGATGACCATTCAGTATGAAAAGATGATTAGAACTGATTTACAAGAGAGTCGCGTCGATTGCTTAACAGTAGCTATCTCAGCATTTTATATAATAACCCAACAAAATGATCACGTAGCATTATGGCCGGAAGTCAGGTGATTACGGTAGGGCTCAATAGGTCAACTGCTTCCCCAGGGAGGCGTTGTGACATGTTTACAAGACACACATAAATGTTTATTCATGCACTGCCTTCCGGCTACTACAAGCATTGCTTAGCATGGTCTAGTTTCACATCCTGTTATGGCACTGTTGTTACACTCCTAATTCGACAATGACTCCTTGGGTCATGGGTTTATTTACAGATATGAAATTTATCTGTATATGAAAATGTAATACATTAGATATATATATATATATATATATATATATATATATATATATATATATATATATATATATATATATATATATATGCATATATATATATATATATATATATATATATATATATATATATATATATATATATATATATATATTTATATATATATATATATATATATATATATATCTATATGTATATATATATATATATATATATATATATATATATATATATATATATATATATATATATATATATATATATCTATATCCATCTATATATATATATATATATATATATATATATATATATATGTATATATATAAATATATATATGTATACATATATATAGGTTTCTTCTTTTAATAAGTCCAAAGTTTTAGGTTAACTTTAAACAATTTAGTGATAGCTCCATCACTGGAGTAATGGATGGTTTGGACGGATGACCATTCAGTATGAAAAGATGATTAGAACTGATTTACAAGAGAGTCGCGTCGATTGCTTAACAGTAGCTATCTCAGCATTTTATATAATAACCCAACAAAATGATCACGTAGCATTATGGCCGGAAGTCAGGTGATTACGGTAGGGCTCAATAGGTCAACTGCTTCCCCAGGGAGGCGTTGTGACATGTTTACAAGACACACATAAATGTTTATTCATGCACTGCCTTCCGGCTACTACAAGCATTGCTTAGCATGGTCTAGTTTCACATCCTGTTATGGCACTGTTGTTACACTCCTAATTCGACAATGACTCCTTGGGTCATGGGTTTATTTACAGATATGAAATTTATCTGTATATGAAAATGTAATACATTAGATATATATATATATATATATATATATATATATATATATATATATATATATATATATATATATATATATGCATATATATATATATATATATATATATATATATATATATATATATATATATTTATATATATATATATATATATATATATATATATATATATATATATATATATCTATATGTATATATATATATATATATATATATATATATATATATATATCTATATCCATCTATATATATATATATATATATATATATATATATATATATATGTATATATATAAATATATATATGTATACATATATATATATATATATATATATATATATATATATATATATATATATATATATATATATATATATATATATATATATATATATATATATATATATATATATATATATATATATATATATATATAAGAATATGCTTGATCTCTCAAGGTTAATCAAATCAATACTTATTATGCGAGAATGAATATTTACACATTATTTGTAGATTTGTTCGGAACCTCTGTATGACTTCGACAATCTTTATAACTATCTTATATATTACTAAAAACAATACCACACACACACAAATAATATATATATATATATATATATATATATATATATATATATATATATATATATATATATATATATATATATATATATATATATATATATATATAGAATGTGCGTGGATGTGTTGTTATTAACATTATTATTTTTCGGTGTGAATTTCATAACATTCTAAACTAAGTACTGACAATGGACATTCAATGTGAAAATATTTGAGCCCTTAATTGAGAAATTCATTAAGAATAGCTGCAATATAGATGCTTTTTACAAAAAAAAAAAAAAAAAAAAAAAAAAGAAGAAAAAAAGACCGGTAAAGTTTTACTTACTGAAAGTGAATCATTCCGAACAGAAAATATATGTTTTCCTGTAGTAAATAATGTGATTTATTTGAATTTGACCTTCATTTCACTCACAAACAGAACTAACAGTTCGGCTAACTTCATCACACGTAAGCTAGTCGAACTCTCTGGTCTGTTTAGTTGCGATGTAATAAAGCTAAATTCTGTGAAATCACATTATTTTCTACAGTAAAACACATATTTTCTGTTCAAAATGTTTTACCCCTTATGTAACGGTTCTTGTTCCACCGTGGGCTCGGTTCAATTACCGAAAAATAAGAACGTCTGTACTGACAAGCGGTAATGTTGACCTGCACATGCTAACATCAGCAAAATTTTACCCTAAATCTAATTGGTGATTGTTCTGCCGTATGCTCTCTTCGCTTGCCGAAAAATAAAAAAAGCAACCTGCATATGTACTGGCAAACGGTAATATTGAGCTGCGCACACTAACATTACAATTATTTTACTACAAACCTAACGGTTTTTGTTACGCCTTAGGCTTGCCTCGCTCGCCGAAAAATAAAAACATCAACCACTGTATGTACTGGCAATCGGTAACGTTGAGCTGCGCATGCTAACATCAGCATTATTTTATCACAAACCTAATGGTTTTTGTTCCGCCATAGGCTCGTCTCGCTCGCCAAATAATAAAAACATCAACCTCCGTATGTACTGACAAGTAGTAATGTTGAGCTGCGCACGCTAACATTAGAATTATTTTACTACAAACTTAATGGTTTTTGTTGAGCCGTAGGCCTGTCTCACTCGCCGAAAAATAAAAACATCAACCACTGTATGTGCTGGCAATCGGTAATGTTGAGCTATGCATACTAACATCAGCATTATTTTACTACAAACCTAAGCGTTATTGTTCTGCCGTACGATTGTCTCGCTCGCCGAATAATAAAAACATCAACCTCCGTATGTACTGACAAGCAGTAATGTTGAGCTGCACACGCTAACATTAGCATTATATAACTACAAACCTAACGGTTTTTGTTCCGCCGTAGGCTTGCCTAGCTTGCCAAAAAATAAAAACATCAAGCTCCATATGTACTGCCAAGCTGTAGTGTTCAGCTGGGCACACTAACATTAGCATTACTTTATTACAAATCTAATTTTTTTTTGTTTTGCCTTAGGCTCGCCAAGCTCGCAGAAAAATAAACATATCAACCTCCGTATATATTGTACTAGCAAGAGGTAATTTTGAGCTGTGCACGCTAACATTAGCATTATTTTACTACAAACCTAATGGTTTTTTTACGCATAGGCTAACCTACCACGCCGAAAAATAAAAACATCAAGCTCCATATGCACTGGCAAGCGGTAGTGTTGACCTGCGCCCGCTAACATTAACAATATTTTACCCTAAAACTAATAGTTTTTGTTACACCGTAGGATTGCTTCGCTCAAAATAAAATAAAAACATCAACCTCCATATGTAATGGCAGTCGGCAATGTTGAGCTGCGCACGTTAACATCAATATAACTTTAATAATAAACTGCATTCAATAACCAGGTATTAAAATTAGAAAGTAAAAATAATGAGTCACTTTATGGTCGGGACATTGAAGGGCGGGTATTCCTAGCAACTGTTTTTGTACATGAGGTGGCGGAGGGTAGAGTTGAAAGTGTTAATTACATGGTAAATCATGAAAATGCTGTAATAAGGGAGTAAGCGGGTAAAAGAGGTAACATAACAAAGAGAAACATACAAGTGGATCTTGCATGAATGAATAAATAATAATGTTATTAGATCGGTAGAGACTCTTAGTATACTTTAATAACTTGGGTAAAAGATATGCCCACGTGGGTATTGCAAAAACCTACGGTATTATAGAGTTGTTAGGATAAAACGCAATATGTTCATGTGGGTATTGCATAAAAGAATGGGTACATAGGGTACTAGAAGGGCCAGATCAAGAAGAATATTTGAATATTGTGGGTAAAAATAACAAAGGTCTATAAGAAAACGAGTAATTTTTGCATAAAACGTAATATGTACATGTTGGTTTTACAAAAAAAAAAAAAAAAAAAAAAAAAAGAAGGGTACATGTAGTATAAGAAGAGCTAGATCAAGTATTGCATGTCTCGGGTAAAAATAGTTGAAAGACCTGGTGAAAAAGGGGGAGGGGTTATAAGGAAACAAGTAATCCTATTAGTGGAAATAAAGAAGGGCGGGATTCATGCTTAGGAGGGCACGGTTTATGAGCAGAAGATCAAAAAATGGTATGTGAATACAAACCAACGAGACAGACTACAACCGACCCGTAGAATGTCAACAAATAAGTGAAAGATATGCGGTTAGTATATGATGTAGATAATTTGTGCAATTTTACATGGATTTATTATACGGCCAAGAACGTAATGTTTAGAGAAGAAAAAATTTGTTATACTATTATATACCGTATCCCGAATAGGTTTTCCCCATCCAAAGCCCAGAGTTCCTCCTGGAGGTCCCTCATTATCGTTGTATATATATATATATATATATATATATATATATATATATATATATATATATATATATATATATATATATATATATATATATATATAATAAATTTTGCACATTTTTACGTGTTTTTCATATTCAAATAAGCCATATATATTTTTGATACATTAATGTCTGGATTCTCTTAACGACCTCGGGATCACAGCCCCAAGCGAAATCACACAAAGACAAGAGCTTGGGGCTGTGATCCCGAGGTCGTTAAGAGAATCCAGACATTAATGTATCAAAAATATATATGGCTTATTTGAATATATATATATATATATATATATATATATATATGTGTGTGTGTGTGTGTGTCTATATATATATATATATATATATATATATATATATATATATATATATATATATATATATATATATATATATATATATATATATATATATATACACTTTTAATTATTTATTTGCGAAAAAAATAAGTGTTATATAGACAGGAAGCGGCCGTTTTTCTATAAGAAAAAGTAAGTGTTTACAAGGAGAGGTTAAAGGTCGGACCAATGAAATTTACAAAGTTTTATCTGAGTGTATGATTTGGGTCTTGGAGAAAGTAGGATTTCCATTTGGGTGTTCACAGTATGTCATGGTATACGACCAGTTAATCAGTGCAGGTCCCTCATTATCGTTGAATATATATATATATATATATATATATATATATATATATATATATATATATATATATATATATATATATATATATATATATATATATACATACATATATATATATATGTATATATATATATATATATATATATATATATATATATATGTATATATATATATATATATTGTAATGGCTGGCTTTGACCACCACACAAAACACTACACTTATCAAATAGTATTCACCATCATAACGTACTAAGTCCACTAAAGGTGGAATAGTATCCAAACATTAATACGAGTGCAAAGTCAACTCAAGGGGACAAAGAAAATACCACAAAAATCTCCTTAATTTTAATACATAATTTTTAGACAGAAATAACACCTGAACCACAATAATACAATGATAAATGATACACACTCACTCTTAAACTCCCTGCAAAAGAAAACAATTACACAATTAAAGAAAGGTCATCAACACAAACATACTAAAAGGAGAGAGGGTCCAGAAAGGAGAAGGCCAACGAAAAGTGAGAACATCCTAACAAATACAAACTAAATATCCCTATCTAGTGGACGGTGGCTGGTTTGATTGAACGGCTTTCACAAGCTCCAGTAATGACGTCAGCTGACAGGTCGTGATCACTATACTTAAATAGGTATAAATATTATTACCTTGGGACAGAGAGGTCCCCTTGGCTTTTACTGAACCAAGGGCAGTATAAAGAATGTATGATGAGACGTCTTGCTGCAGAGAAATGATATCCAAAACAAGCTCAATAGCTTCAAAATGTGGCTCTGCAAAGGCGTGGAATAATATAGATCCAATCACAAATGTCGTGCCCTACAAGGTTGGAGGCTCAGAAACACACTAAGGAACCATCCTCAAAAAAAGCCCCTCCAAAACTCCGTTCACGCAGGAGCGCAGCCACGTAACCAACACCACTTGAAAATATAAAACAGCCGTTAGTCCATTATAACCACTAACATAACCACCAGTGAAAAGACAAACAATTAAAGCAAGAAAACAATAATTCTACAGTATATTCAACCTTATACATCTATAAAAACTTAAATAATTTAGAAATATTAAAGCAATAATGTTACACCTCCTCACCCAACCAAAAAAAAAATTCCCAATTTTTTTGTTTTTCTAAAGTGATTTGAATTACAACATACAGGTTATCACATAATGAAATATTAAACCAACACTCAAAAATATTAAATATTAAACCAACACTCAAAAATAATTATTAAACAAACTGCAAAAACATGACAAACAAAAGGAAAGAGGGGGGCAAGTACCAAGGTTTGCAGCTCACAAGGATAGCAATATATAACCAATACTAAAAAAAATCTTAAACCTAAATTAATCACAAGTAAACTTTCCAAAACCAGAAAACCAAAACATCACCATCTGATAAATAGGTACCCAACCTAAAAATTTCACATCACTCATATCGTTAATAAACTTAATTAAGAGTCATTGCACTAACAACCGGATTCTGTATATATAGTCCAAAAGCTATAACCTTTTCCACACTCGATACACTGTTAATTTTCAGGGATACACATCACTCACTATCAATAAATGTTGATCACAAAAACCACTGTCTATTTCAGTGTTATATATCACAATAATCACCATAGTGTCCAATACATACACACACACCGAACGACACAGAGAAGACCACCACAAGACTCCCCTGCGCAAACAAACAAACAAACTCGATGAAGCATAATTATTAGCCTGAAAATACAGAATACCAGATTAGTGCCTATCTCTTTTCTTAGCTTATTATAAACCTTATCGTACCTGACACCTCTAAACCTTAGTAGATTAACCTTAACTCAGTCTAGGGTACCACTCATACACCAGCCTGTAGCGCCTAAAAAACGGCTGTTGTGCTACAGACCCGTGAGCCCATGACCCATCTAATTAATCAATCATTAGAAAGTACCAGTGATCACCCTCACCTTTTAACCTTAAAGATCCCATATAATATACCCAGAACATTATAGTCTTCTGTAAACAAACCATGATTAATAAATCTTAAATATACATTTACTTCTACTCACTACGTGCCCACTTCAACAGCACACACACCATAATTAGAACGATACAGATACTACCTTTAATAACTGCATAGCCCTCTGTCAATCAACTAATATTCAACGCTGCGAGAGAGAAAATCGGCAACAATATTATCTTTTCCTGGGATGTGGGAAAATTCTAAATTCCACTCTTGCAGCATGAGACTCCACCTCATCAATTGTTGATTTTTATTTTTGTATCTGCTGATGAAGGTCAGGGGATTATGGTCTGTCAAGACCTTAATAGGTGTATCTGAGGAGGAGAGATAAACCTGAAAATGATTAATAGCGAAAATTAACGCAAGTGTCTCTTTCTCCACAGTTGAATACCTATGTTGGGCGGAGGATAATTTTTTTGAAAAGAATGCGACAGGATGAGAAACTCCCTGCTCGTCATTCTGCAACAACACCGCTCCTACACCAACGTCACTTGCATCCGTGGCAAGAGAAAAAGGAAGGTCAAAATCAGGAGCTCTCAAGACAGGGAAATTAATTAAAACTCTTTTTAAATTATCAAAAGCCCTTTGCGTTTCATTCGTCCAGACAAATGCTACATTCTTTCTCAAGAGATTTGTTAACGGATCGGCTATATCCGAAAAATTCCTAACAAACCTTCGGTAGTACCCACTCAAACCAAGGAATCTTCGGACATCCCTCCTACATTTAGGGACTACCATATTTTCAATACTTTCGATATTGGCCTGCTTAGGAGCAACTTTACCATTACCAACCTCATGACCCAAATATACCACCTTCGCCTTTGCGAAATCGCTTTTCTTTAAATTAATTACCAAATTTGCCTTTTTTTACACCTCAAATAGTGCCCTAATACGTTTTAAATGGGTTTCCCAATCATCGCTATAAATAACAATATCATCAATATACACAACACATCCTTCTAAACCATGGACTAAAGTATTCATTAACCTCTGAAAGGTAGCAGCCGCGTTCTTCACACCAAACGGCATAACTTTACATTGAAACAATCCCTGTGGTGTTACAAAAGCAGACAGGGCCCTTGCCCGGTTTGAAAGAGGAACTTGCCAATAACCTTTCAACAAATCGAATATGCTAATGTATTTGGCCTTCCCCATTCGATCAATACAATCCTCAATTCGAGGTAATGGATAACAATCAGATTTAGATAACTCATTCAACTTACGGTAATCAAAACATAACCTGAAATCACCGTCGGATTTCTTTACCAATACAACAGGTGATGACCAAGGACTTTGACTAGGTTCAATTAGGTCATGTTTTAGCATATAATCCACTTCCTTTGCTACAACCTCATTTTTGAAGGGATTCAACCTGTAAGGAGATTGTTTCACAGGAGTGGCGTTACCTACCTCTACATCATGTTCAAGGACCGAAGTCCTACCCGGTACATCCGAAAATAATTCTTTATAATTAGATACTAAATTTTTCAAAGACCTTTGTTCTTCCTTACCTAAATGTGAAATTACTCCCGAAAATTTTTCCAAAGACTTTCTATTATCCGACCGCCATTCACATCCATTAAAACAATTATCATCAATACCCTCCCCCTCTGAAAAAGAAAAATGGTTATTGTTCTCAGACTCTACCGTGTTCCCAATAGTTGCCACAGGAATGACTTTTTCCCGTTCCATATAAGCTTTCAACATATTTACATGACACAGTTGAAAAGGTTTCCTTCTTTGAGGTGTCTCCACTAAATAGTTAACTTCACTTACTTTTTTCAAAATTTTCCAAGGACCTGAAAAAGAAGCTTTCAATGGATTCCCTGGGAAGGGTAACAAAACCAATACTTTATCGCCTACCGCAAAGTCGCATGCCTTGGACCTTCTATCAAAGAAAAACTTCATTCTTTTTTGGCTACATAATAAGTTTTCACCCGCAAATTTCCAAGCCTTGGTTAATTTATCGCCTAGATTAGACACATAATCCAATAAATTAACCTCAGGGACGTCTCCCTCCCAAGACTCACGAACCACATCAAGAGGACCTCGAATACCATGGCCAAACACAAGGCTGAAAGGCGAAAAACCTAAAGACTGACTTGGGACAGAACGAAAAGCGAACAACAAATAAGGTAATTCCTTATCCCATTCAGAACCATTAATCAAACAATATTTCTTTACCATGGATTTCAGGGTCTGATGAAATCTCTCCAGAGCTCCCTGGCTTTCCGGATGATTTGGAGAAGAGGTCACATGTTTTATATTTAACTCTGCCATTTTATCTCTGAAATACCTGCTAACAAAATTAGAACCACAATCCGATTGAATAATCTTAGGCATCCCAAACCTGGTAAAAAAGTCAATTAGTACATCTACAATTTTAACACTTTTTATTGTACGTAGTGGTATTGCCTCGGGATATCGAGACATCCTATCCATGATTGTCAAAATATACTCATTACCACTAAGCGTCTTTGGTAATGGTCCAACCACATCAATAATGACTTCCTTAAAAGGTTCGGACACTACAGGAATAGGACATAGAGGCGATTTTGGAATCCGCTGATTGGGTTTACCGACCCTCTGGCACACATCACAACTATTGACAAACTTCTTTACATCTGCCTTCAACTTCGGCCAATAATAATTCCCTAACAATTTGCAAGAAGTTTTATGAATTCCAAAATGGCCGGCAAGACCACTTTCGTGCGCCAATGACATTAACTCCTTCCTGTAACTAAAGGGAACCATTATCTGTTTCACAATTTCATAATCAACATTATCCACCCCCATAGGCCTACTCAACCTATATAAAATATTATTAAATATCTTAAATTTGGGACCAGTCATATCAGACACCTCCCCTGACTCGATAGAGAGTTCCCGAAACTCCTTTTTCTGGGCTTTGATTAGCTCTTCAGTAGTCCAATTTAACTTGTCCGTTAACATTCCAAGATCTACAGCTAGGCTATCACTACGATCTAAACTACTTAAATCTACATCAATTGTTGACTCTGCAGCGTCAACAATTCTAGCACTAGAACGAGTAACTGCTGCTACTTCACTATCAGGGTTTATCAATATCGGACAATTATTATTCTTTATAGCCACATCATTCCCTAACACAACATCAACCTCCTTAACCGGGAATTTATCAACTATGGCCAATTTCAAATCCCCTGCAAAGGAAGGGCAGATTAAATTAAAATTTTCAATAGCATATGACTTTACGGAATCAGGAAAACCAGCCAATAACACAAATTCCCCACTTTTGGGTACAAAATTACAAGGTAATGCCTCCCTTAGTATCAAAGACTGAGCTGCACCGGTATCACGCAAAATACGCACTCGTCTTTTCTCGGATGAATTGGCGAAGGAGACACTACCGAAGGACAAATATCTGTCAAAACAACCAGGTAGTCATTGATCAGCGGATGTTGTTGGGGTAGGTTCTCTCTCTCTCTCTCTTCCACGCCCATCACTGGCCTAACATTAGCATTTTGAGATTTTCTAAACGCATAACACATACTCTTTACGTGCCCCTTCTTATTGCAAAAGAAGCAAGTCAATGTTTTCAATTTCTCTGGATTGTATATATTTGGCCTATTGCCTCTGTTAGGAGAAAAATTATTATTAGCATTACCCTGATTATTATTACTTCCCTGATTATTTCTACTGAACACCTTAGCATTATTATTAGGATTAGCATTATTATTCCTACCCATCTTAACCCAACCAGAATTCACCTTTGTCGTTACTCCCCCTAACTCACTCTTATGAGACAAGCAATATTCGTCACTAGCGATGGCTACCTCCTGAACAGTCTCGAGTTTTAACTCTTCGAGGTGGACCTTCAGCTTATCCGGGACACACCTCTTAAACTCCTCCACCAACATTAACTCCTTCAATTTCTCAAAATCTCCCACCTCCTTGGACTTGAACCAATCGCTAGCATACTGTTCCTTCGCCCTGGCAAATTCAACAAAAGTTTGTTCCCTACATTTTTCTAAGTCCCGGAAGCGTTGCCTATAAGCTTCAGGGACTAACTCATAGGCCTTCAAGACAATAGCCTTCACACTCTCCTAATCTGCTGATAGATCCTCCTCCAGCGTTACATATACCCTCTGAGCTCTTCCAACCAATTTACTTTGTATAAGAGTGGTCCAATACTCTTGGGGCCACTCCAACCTTGCAGCAATCCTCTCAAACGATACAAAAAATTCTGCTACATTATTTTCTTCAAATTTAGGTACAAATTTGAGAGCCTGCGATAAATTGATAGCAGGAGTTACTAACCTATTTGGGGAATGGGCGGGGGAAAAAGAACCTGGGTTTCTCATGGCAATCTCATGCTGCCTCTCTTTTTCTCTTTCCCCTGCCTTAATCTTTTCCATTTCAAATTCCATTTGTCTCAGGACAATCTGCTTATCCAAAATTTCTATAGACACTACTTCATCCGGTTTCACCTCTTGTTCCCCACCTGTCTTTACAGTTTTAACATAATCATAAATGAGCAATAGCAATACACCCTTTCTTATGGACACATCATATTCCAATTCAAAATGTTCTGCTACAACTTCCAAGTCTTCCCTATTTAACTCTGCCAACCTATCTTGCCATCCCTCTCCTCCAAGGAGTTCTAGTACGTTAACAACCATGATTACTTATTCAAACAAAATACTAAATTTGCACAAAACAACACCGAGGAGGTGAAAATACACTGCCTGAAAAATTACCCCAAGAATTAACTTTGCACAAACACTGGTGAATACTCAGGAACGAAATATCCTGTCACGGTCGCCACTTGTAATGGCTGGCTTTGACCACCACACAAAACACTACACTTATCAAATAGTATTCACCATCATAACGTACTAAGTCCACTAAAGGTGGAATAGTATCCAAACATTAATACGAGTGCAAAGTCAACTCAAGGGGACAAAGAAAATACCACAAAAATCTCCTTAATTTTAATACATAATTTTTAGACAGAAATAACACCTGAACCACAATAATACAATAATAAATGATACACACTCACTCTTAAACTCCCTGCAAAAGAAAACAATTACACAATTAAAGAAAGGTCATCAACACAAACATACTAAAAGGAGAGAGGGTCCAGAAAGGAGAAGGCCAACGAAAAGTGAGAACATCCTAACAAATACAAACTAAATATCCCTATCTAGTGGACGGTGGCTGGTTTGATTGAACGGCTTTCACAAGCTCCAGTAATGACGTCAGCTGACAGGTCGTGATCACTATACTTAAATAGGTATAAATATTATTACCTTGGGACAGAGAGGTCCCCTTGGCTTTTACTGAACCAAGGGCAGTATAATGAATGTATGATGAGACGTCTTGCTGCAGAGAAAGGATATCCAAAACAAGCTCAATAGCTTCAAAATGTGGCTCTGCAAAGGCGTGGAATAATATAGATCCAATCACAAATGTCGTGCCCTACAAGGTTGGAGGCTCAGAAACACACTAAGGAACCATCCTCAAAAAAAGCCCCTCCAAAACTCCGTTCACGCAGGAGCGCAGCCACGTAACCAACACCACTTGAAAATATAAGACAGCCGTTAGTCCATTATAACCACTAACATAACCACCAGTGAAAAGACAAACAATTAAAGCAAGAAAACAATAATTCTACAGTATATTCAACCTTATACATCTATAAAAACTTAAATAATTTAGAAATATTAAAGCAATAATGTTACAATAAATATATATATATATATATATATATATATATATATATATATATATATATATATATATATATATATATATATATATATATATATATATATATACATAAAAAATTTATTTATTCCCGATGAAGACAAGTGTCATATTGGAAGGAAACGGCCGTTTTTCTATAAGGAAAATTTGGTTTTTACCAGGATAAGTTACCCTTAAGTACAGTAATACCAAAATGTCAAGTAAAACTTCGGAGTCATTACTTTGAATCAAATTGCTATATATACAAGATGTGATAAGTTATGAACTCTAAAAGTCTAGGAAATTAAAACCAAACCGAGAAAGAGAGAGTAATTATTTTTTTTTTTTTTTTGAAAATATCAATATTAAATCGAGTTGAAATTGTATGGGAGCTATATACACGTATTATATTTCACCACATTGGCCATGCAAGCCTTTACATATATGTTAATTTTCAATGAGGCGTCTTTTAAAGTGTAAGATCTCCAAGGTTAACGGGTGAGCATGTCCCCTTTTTCAAATGCAAATTCACATTCTTAGGAATTTAGGAAGAAAAGAAAACCATTCAGACCAAAAATTTTCATTTTAATCTGATATTGATATGTATGTAATGTGTCGGAATTGTCAGCTGCTGAGAATTTACCTTTCAACACATCAAGGAACTTGGACATCACAACACTATACTGTAGTCTGTTTAGAGCATGAAATAGGTTCATGTGGGGAGTGTATGGTCGTTTAACTCTACCCATACTGCCAAATCAGCCTTCGAACAAACACCTCTCTTCTATAGCCCAGCCAACGATTTACTAAGATCCTAAGCAATGCAGCAAGTATTTTCCCAATTGGACCATATCCTGATAGGGGTGATAGTTTTCAGTGCGATGTCCCTACTCAAAAAAAAAAAAAAAAAAAAAAAATCATTGAAAACTTGTTACATATTTATTTGTAATGTAAGACAATACCACCTGGTGTAATGAAAGTAATATCATTACATCATATCTTGACTGAACACGTTTCATTTTTGTAGGCATTTTAGCGTGTGTTAAGAAATATTGAATCCTGTAAAAAATGCTTTACGGAAAGGTTTTAATTTGTTTCTTTATATATATTTAAGAATCTTTTACGTCAACATTAATTTTGTTAGTTTATCTTTTTTTTTTCTTCTTTCGAATGACGCTAGAAATAGTCAGAGATGGAAAGCGTCTCAATTGTGATTTAACCACAACCACATTATGCAGTCTAATACAATGAAGCAGATTCTGTAATAAAGACTTGTTCATTACATCCATCAAGATTTGGTCCACATCAGATAATATGTAACAGAATGAATTATTCTTAATACATTATAGATTGCAGCTAAGAAACAAACAGGATGTACCCTACGTGTATCACACAAGTTCGTACACTGTATAGGTATTTTTTCCCCTCCTACTGATAACTTGTTCATTTCTGTACTATTTTGTTTGAAATGTTGTGCCCTTCTTAAATGGAACGGGTTGTATAAATACTCAAGGTCGGATCGAATAAAATTCAGTTGCATTCACGAGAGTTTCTCAGTTACAACCTAACATCTCACCGGCACAATCAGCACTGCAATAAAGAAACCTTAACAGATTGACTAAAAACACAAGACTGGTGACGATAGGATACAGAGGGGACAAGAACTCGGGTTGCTAGTCTACAATGAACCACGATGTCAATGATGGTTCCCCACGGAAAAAGAACAACTTCTTAACACAAGAAGTCTTCGCTACGAACCGTTTGATTTTCCTTACACCAAAATGTATTTCATACCCAGTGATTTGACACTGCATCTTGAAACGTTATATATAGATCTTATACAAGAGGAAAAAGGGAGTTTTTTTTATCACTCTTAGAACTATGTATTAGTGTGACATTTCAGCCTTTAATATCCAGATCTTATTTCGAGTATTCGCTCAGATAACTTCCTGTTGAAAGACAATTGAAAATCATTCAAATTTGTCTTTCTCTCTTCTTCTCTTTAAAAAAAAAATCCTCTATGGGAATTTTATTCTTCCTACATCTCTTTTTTTCTTCTTTTACTCTGTTTAGATAATTATTTTCAAAAAAAATATAGAAAGCCCATGGACAGGTTCAAAGCTTTAATTTTAAATTTCTGAAGAATCTGCATGTTCCATCTATTAGAGCATTGGCTGGAGTCCGTCTGACATTTGTATTTTTTCGTAAAAATTAGTTATCCTTAATATGTATAAGTATCCTGAGTAAAGGGCTCCTCAGAATGATAATAATAATAATAATAATAATAATAATAATAATAATAATAATAATAATAATAATAATAATAATAATAATGTTTTTCGTCCCCCCCCCTAAAAAATAGCTCTTTTAAAATCAGTCATATTGCACCTGCTGCACTGCTAAGGGCTAATTAATACGTTAAATAGCCATATATTGAAATATCTTTGCAATATACTCTGTGTATACTCTCTAAACATTTATTCTATATCATTAAACATATGCGTAATTCAAATACATAACTGGTCACTTCCATAGTAAGGGCATTATTATTATTATTATTATTATTATTACTAGCCAAGTTACAACCCTAGTTGGAAAAGCAAGATGCTATAAGCCCAAGGGCTTCAACAGGGAAAAACATGCCACTGAGGAAAGGAAATAAATAAACGATGAGATAAAATTAGCTATAAATTATTCTAAAAACAGTGATAACAACAAAACAGAGACTAGACTTGAGGTTCCAGAACGTCTTAACATTTTCAAGATAACATTAGTTCATGGTGCAATTTATTGACAATAGAGTGGAAACGAAAAATCAAAGCAAGACTTTCAGTAGTAAACCAGATTCTCTCCGCCTAGAGATTTTGATTGACAATGTTTTTTTGAATACTTTTGTTTCTGTATATATGGTATGCAAAATATTTTTTCAGAGATTATATCATGATATCTTGGTTGCAAAATGAATCAGTATATCTAAAGTAAACCTATCAATATTGAATAAATGCTTCCCTTCCTTTCCCTTTTTAATATTCTTCAGGCTAGACTTCAGCAGCTGACTTTTATATTAAAATATTGGACATAAACTTACTGTCAGATTTATCTAGTCCCTTATCAATGAACTATATAGTAACCCGTAAAATACCAATCCAGCATAAAATGATTTATCACTTGAGCCCATGGTTCTTTTGAAAATATATAACTTATATTATTTGCATATAATACTTTTTATTAAGTATACATATGAATAAGTAATAAAACAAGAAGAAACGTTTACAAATTACTTCATATATATTTCATCGTATGAGGAAGAAGCGATTAGAATTCACCAGATGTAGAGGGGATCACATGAGATTCAAAAGTTTAATCCCTGACACAATAGCCAATTAGCTCATTGTATGTGCTGTATTGTATTTTTAATACCAGCAATCAGTTGCTTTCATATTCCCCCACAATATACCATCAATCACTTTCTATTATGTCTAAACATTACATTGTCTATTGTAACGAACAATGTTACAGGAGATCTCACAAGTTTTATCCTAGCTTTAAAGTAATTGGTTATTGATCTACATTTTGCTTGGTGTAAA
>NC_090745.1:69574409-69581909 GCF_036898095.1 Palaemon carinicauda | reverse complement strand
ACCTCCGGAAGTACTGCACCATCCCCAGGAATCGTTGGGCTTCCTTCTTAGTTTTAGGGTAGGGCATCTCTTGTATTGCAAGGATATTAGCATCATTGGGCATTATTTTGCCCACTCCTATTTGGTGGCCCAGGTAGGTAATCTCAGTCCTGCCAAACGTGCATTTTATAGGTTAATGACCAAATTTGCCTTTTGGAGGGCCCTCAGCACCTTCACTAGAGTTAGGAGGTGTTCTTCCCAGGTCTTGGAGAAAATGACGATGTCATCTAAGTAGACCACACAGTAGGATATCCCCACTAGTACCTTGTTCATGAGTTTCTGGAAGCAGCTGGGTGCGTTCCTAAGACCAAAAGGCATCTCTCGACACTGGTAAAGGCCATCTCGGGTTATGAATGCGGTCAGTGGCCGCGACTCCTCTGCCAGTGGTACCTGCCAGTAGCCCTTTTCTAGGTCGATCTTACTTTGATAAGGGGATTCTCCTAGGCTCTCCAAGCAATCATTGATGCGAGGGAGTGGGTAGGACTCAGGTTTTGTCACCGCATTCAATTTGCGGAAATATATACTTAACCTATACCCTCCTCCCTCTTTTGGCACTAGGACCACCAGTGATGCCCATGGACTTTCACTTTCCTCAATGAGACCTAAGCTGAGCTGCAACTTGATATGTTCTGACACCCTTTCAGCCCGCTGGGGGTTTAACCGATAATAATTCTGGCGGATTGAACACATTCCTGGGAACAAGTCACTCCTGCGTTCTAATAGTTAGATGTGACCTAGTGTGTCTCACACTACCTGTGGGTGCGGTAGCAGGAGGCTCTTGACAATACCCATCTTAACAGTGTCCAAAGCAGGAGTGACCAGCTTAAAGTTGGCCAGAACCTCGGAGTTGCTCTCGGGTGAGTGGATCTGGGTAACAGCTCCCCCCACATTGGCCCTTTGTTAATAGGGCTTAAGCAGATTGATATGGAGCCACTTGGCTCATCTTATGCCGCAATCCACAAGGTAATTCAATTTACCCTTCTTCCCAAAAATATTGTGGGGGGGGGGGGCCCCGTAAATTTTGTGTTTAATGGTCTCTGTTCTCCTTGATGGAGAACCAGAACTTGGTCTCCCACTTCAAAACTTCGATCTTGGGCTTCACGATCTACGTGACTTTTTGTGAGGCCCTGTACCTTCGCCTCGGAAGCCCTGGCAATTTCCCGTGCAGTTCGTAACTTAGCCTGTATATATGGCAGCTCTTCCCCCCAGGAGGCCTTGGAGGAGTCCTTAAAAGCTTCATAGAGTATGTATAGTGGCCCACGTGTGGAGTGAGCGTACAGCCACTCAAAAGGGCTGTATCCTGTGGTTTCTGAGCGTGCCTGGTGGAGGGCGAACAAAGCATAAGGCAAGTTCTCCTTCCAATCCAAAGAGCCAGCCTCCCCTAACTTCGTCAAGACTGTTTTTAGCGTTTGGTGGGAGCGCTCCACGAGTCCTTGGCTCTCTGGATGATATGCAGTAGAGGTCTGATGGTGGACACCATGATACTCGATTGCTGCCTTAAACTCTCTTGCCCTGAAGTGAGAGCCTCTATCCGATTGGACTGTGGCTGGGAACCCAAACCTACAAAAGAATTGTGTCAGTCCTCTAACAGCATGACTGGCATTGGCGCACCTGGTCGGTACAGCTTCGAGGTAGCTCGTGAACCGATCAATCATTTTTAATAAGAAACGATTTCCACGCTTACTACGGGGCAGGGGACCTACATAATCCACTAGTACATCATGGAAGGGGATACCTGCAGATGGAATGGGTTGGAGAGGAGCCCTCGGCACAACCTGGTTTGGGTTACCGGCAACTTGGCACGGATGGCAGGAGGCTACATAAGCCTTAACACTCTTCTGCAACCCTGGCAAGAAGAAATGAGGCTGGATCAGGTGGGTAGTGCGTTTCACACCAAAGTGTCCTCCCAATTCCTCATGGACCATACGTAGCACCGACAAGCGGAGATTACGGGGAACAACTACTTGCCGGCAAAGGACTTCTGCAGGATCGTAAGGGCCTCGGGAGACTCTGACGAGCACTCCTTCCTTCAGCAGGAAATTCTCCTTAGAGAGGTTAATCATCTCTGCTTCGTCTGAGTAAGCAGCTTCCCTGTAAGTTTTCAGCGTCTCGTCCAACAACTGAAATTGATGAACTCCGTCCGACTCCCTAGGTCCTCTGGGGTGATGGATGCTTCTCCCTCAGACTGCCCGAGACCCCTGGGCTAGTATTTGGGTTAGCTTCATTCCCTGTGGTGGTACGAGGCTCAGACTCATTGCTATAGGAGGAAGACTCTCGGGCCACCTTACTTAGCCAAGGTATTTCCCCAAGGTCAATGTCAGCTAGCCATTTGTCTTCTTCAATATGGGCATTCTCAGTCCCGGGCTCCGGCTCGACTGCCTTCATGCACCTGAGGGGCACGCGCTGTATGCCTTTCAGGAGGTCTTGTCCCAAGAGCAAGTCATAGCCTTCATGCCCGAGATCGCTCACTACCCCTAGCTTTCACTTTTTGCTGAGCTGGGGCGAGGTCACTCTCAGCTCCACAGTATGGAGATCCTTAGTGACTCCTTCGATCCAACAGACCATCATGGGATTTTCCGGCTGGACTTTGGCACCGATATACACCTGGTGCCAAAAGATTAGTGAAACGTCTGCACCAGTATCCTGTAATGTTTTGGCCGATTGTGGAGAGCCGTCTCCTTCAGGCAGAGCTACTGTGATCTCCCCAATAGCGGTCTGTCTTTTTGGAGCTTCTCGGATAGAGATTGAGGGGGCAGCTGGAGAAGAGGCTGAGGATTTGCTGGGACATAGTGGGTAATTCTTTGTGTGTCCGTAGCACTTACAAACCTCGCAGTATGCACTGGCATAGTTCGACTTCACCACCTTAACCTAGGGCTTATTCTTCTGCTTTGTGGACTCAGCTGACTGACCGGATAGCTTCAGCCGACAATTGGTTTCCAAGTGGTTAGATCTCCCACAATGGCTACACTTGGTAGGGGAGATTGGATTTTGCTGGGGCTTAGACTTACCCGATTGGACTGAGCTGGGGGGCACCGAGTTGAACCGGACTAACTCGTACTCATCAGCATACTTGCAGCATGCTCTAAACGTGGCTAAATTTTTCTCAGAGATGTAAATTGAGAGCGGCGGTGGGGCGTTCCTGTGAAAGTCCTCAATTTTGAAGACTTCTGGGAGGTTGTCGTAAGTAGTGCACATTGCAGCCTCGACCCAAAGGGTGTTGAGCCTATCCTTCTGAAAACACAAATCAGACAAAGATGTCGTTGGGGACTCGGTGAGCCCACGCCACTGAAGCGCCAATTCTCAGGACTTAGTTTATAGGCCTCAATCAAGGCCTTCCTGACGGCCTCAAAATTAGCCGGTTTATCGGTGGGGAGCGCAGCATGAGCATTCTTCCCTTTCCCTGGCATATACTTTGATAGTAGTAGGGCCTTCATATCCTCCGCTACGGCAAACATCTGAAACACGGACTCCACCTCATTTAGCCACCTCACAGGATACTTGTCGTCCCACTGAGGAATGAGATTGTGGACAGGCATGGAGGGAAAGTTTTGGCCATTTTGAGTGCTGTTGAGGTGAGGGCTGTTTAGCCGTGCTAGCTGGATATCCTGTTCCCGCATCTTCAATTCATGCTCTCTCTCTCTCTCTCTCTCTCTCTCTCTCTCTCTCTCTCTCTCTCTCTCTCTCTCTCTCTCTCTCTCTCTCTCTCTCTCTCTCTCTCTCTCTCGCTCTCTCTCTCTCTCTCTCTCTCTCTCTCTCTCTCTCTCTCTCTCTCTCTCTCTCTCTCTCTCTCTCTCAAACTCTTCCTGCTTGACCTTCCTCCAGGCATTGACCCCATTCACAAGCTCCCGCACATAGCCTTACGATGCCTCTCCTTCGTAACCTTATCGCTCTGCCAGGGCCACAAAGTACTGAATCTCAGCAGCAGTCATTTTGCTAATTTTATGGGTGAACCTCTATGCTAGAAAAAACAAAATGGAATTACAACTATGGGTGACCCTATGTGCTAGACATGAAAATACTGGAATCACAACTATGGGTGAACCTCTATGCTAGTCATAAAAAAAATGGAATCACAACTCTGGGTGAACCTTTATGCTAGCCATAAGAAAAAGATTGAATCTCCGCGATGTGTGACCCTCTAAGCTAGTCATAAAAAAAAGGAATCTCCACGATATGTGACCCTCTATGCTAGTCATAAGAAAAAAAATGGAATTTCCACTATGTGTGACCCTCTATGCTAGTCATAAGAAAAAATGCAATCTACACGATGTGTGACCTCTATGCTAGTCATAAGAAAAAATGGAATCTCCACAATGTGTGACCCTCTATGCTAGTCATAAGAAAAAATGGAATCTCCACAATGTGTGACCCTCTATGCTAGTCATAAGGAAAATGGATTTGTAAAATGTGTCGGTGCATTCTTGCAACACCACCACTTGCTACTCTGTGACTTAAAGCAAAGTTTGTATTTATACTTAAATTGTAATAAATTAAATAAAACAAACAATTTCACTGAGGTTGCTTAATCCATCACGAAGAAAATCTACCTCTTTACATATTTTCCCTTCAACAACAAAAATGAATTTAAGAAATTACACTTCCCAAATATTCTATCTAAATGATCCTATACCCTGACTGAAAAAATGAAATTGAATGTGGTATCGTAAATCCTTTATCTTTAGGTTAACAATTTTAACGCAATCGTACAAAAATTACCCCTTTCACAAATGTACATAAAGATAATATCCCACGAAAAGTAACAAAATGAAATTACATACCCTTACTATCAAAAGAAAAAATCAAAATAAGGAATGCCACGTGTTCTTACTGTTACCAACACAGGAATTATGCCTCACTGGAAATAAACACGTGTTTTAGTCCACCACGTTTTTTTCCTAAAATTTTGTAAATTTCACTTCACTTAGTTTTAACCCAAAATTAAACATTCACTCACTGCACAATATATATAAATAAAATATATCAACCACTATGATAATAAACAAAAGGTAAACTCGCCACAGACGGTTGGCTATCCTGCTAAACAATGGGACTAAAGTCTATCACGTGGGTTTTAAAAACAAAAGGATTTGCGGTGCGAACACATGCACAAATAAACACAAAATTTTAACGTGGTAAATAGAATGCATTTGCTGTTTTCTTCCACGGTTCCAGCTCCAGTGATGATATATTTTACTTGAAATGAAATTGAGGTTCGTCATGTCGCCAAAGACAGAAAAGGGGGGAATTTGACTTTAATAAAAATAATTTGAAATTACTGTCTTAGCGAATCCTGGCAAGGTCACCAGTTTGTTGAGATCCCTTGTTGTGAGTCCAGCCTTGCTTAAGGAACTCTGGGCAGTAACAAAAAAAAAAGAAGAATGGAAAGGTCGCCAGTCGGCAAATAGACATGGGATACGGACAAATAGTTATATTTACAATAATATTTAAATAAAAAATAATAAAAGAAAGGGGAGCACAACATATAATCATATTTTAATTTAAGCCACGTTCGAGCTTCAAGTGGAGTTTGATGGACCGTGGATGAGAATTCAGCCCAGCAATCACGTTCCGTGGAAAGGGAAATAAATTGAATTATTAACAGAACACTTACTTCTACAGGCTGGGAACACGATGAAGTCGTGTGGTTAAAACCTGTTAATAAATTAAATGAACGTCCAAAGCTTGGCGATTTAAACACTACACGTGGGAATCAGCACTGTCACGGGGTGAATTGATTAATGTTAGGAGCAAATGGCACATGTGGTTGTGGATATAAGGAATAGGATAAAAAGGTTCAGTGGGTAGGATCTTTCTTTAAAGGATAAAAAGAAAAAATGGGATGTAATTAGGAAGGGATGGGAGGTTGGGTAATGATGATGAGGATCTCAAAACCAGACACCTTACCTTAGAAAAAAGGACTCTGGTTCCTCCCTTGTTGTGGAGGGTATGCAAAGGTCCTTTCTCCGTGATGTCTTGAGGGCGGAGGGAGGTGATGGTTCTCTCACGGAGGCTGAGTAACGAAGGCCGAGACCCAGTTGTTCCTGGGTAGATTCAATCCCGCTTGGCCACCAATTGTGAGTGGTAAGAGGAATTGGCCTGACTGCTGTCCTATTTGAAAAGGCTGTGTCATGTGTCCTTACATCCTTCACATCTTGTCTCCCTCCTTCTCCTGAGATCTCAACGTCGCCAGGTGGTTCATAAAAGATGGCTGAAAATGAGACCTCAAGGGGATTAGACTGGTATAGGATGGTTGGAGGTCTCGGTGATAATCTGGGTAGGTTTCCAAAACTTATGGCGTGTAGACCATGTCCTTGCTGGTGGTGTCTTAGTTTGAAAAAAGGTGGCGCAATGGCCGCCATTAATAACAATATATATATATATATATATATATATATATATATATATATATATATATATATATATATATATATATATATATATATATATATATATATATATATATATATATATATATATATATATATATACATATATATATATATATATATATATATATATATATATATATATATATATATATATATATATATATATAAATATATATATATATATATATATATATATATATATATATATATATATATATATATATATATATATATATATATATACACACAACGATAACGGGTGACCCCCAGGGGGAACTCGGGGTTTTGGATGAGGAAAACATATTGGGGATACGGTATATATTGGTATAACAAATCTTTTCTTCTCTAAACATTATGTTCTTGACCGTATAATAAATCCATTGAAAACTGCAGAAGTTATCTACATCCTATACTAACCGCATATCTTTCATTTATTTGTTGACATCCTACCGGTCGGTTGTAGTCGGTCCCGTTCGTTTGTATTCCCATACCAGTTTTTGATCTTCTGCTCATAAAACCGCCCTCCTTTATTTCTACTAATAGGATTACTTGTTTCCTTATAATCCCTCCCCTTTTTTCCCCAAGTCTTTCAACTATTTTTACCCGTGACATGCAAGTATTCTACTTGACCTAGCTCTTCTCATACCACATGTACCCGTCCTTTTTTGTGAAACCCATATGTACATATTACGTTTGATGCACAAATAACTCGTTTTCTTATAGACCCTTGTCATTTTATCTATTGCCCAAGTTATTAAAGTATACTAATAGTCTCTACCAATCTAATACAATTGTTATTCATTCATTCATGCAAGATCCACTTGTATATTTCTCTTTGTTATGTTACCTCTTTTACCCGCTTACTCCCTTATTACAGCATTTTCATGATTTACCATGTAATTAACACTTTCAACTCTACCCTCCGCCACCTCATGTACAAAAACAGTTGCTAGGAATACCCGCCCTTCAATGTCCCGACCATAAATTAAGTCATTATTTTTACTTTTAATTCTAATACCTTGTTATTGAATGCAGTTTATTATTAAAGTTATATTAATGTTAACGTGTGCAG
>NC_090745.1:69524409-69569409 GCF_036898095.1 Palaemon carinicauda | reverse complement strand
GGATCTCGCATAATATCAGAGGACGTTTTCTTGACACGTCACATAGCTATCTTCACCACGAACAGTAATAACGCTTCGAGGGGGTATAGTGACAAGAATCTGAAACGAGAATGAAAAGAGAGCCGCTAAAAAGGCATCTCTCCTATTCCGTTTCCAGTGTGTATCTGATGGAGGCGGCAGCGCCCTCTCCATTCCTTTTCGTGTAGCTCTACTACTCGGCATCGATGTCGTTGCAAACGACACTAGAAACGAGGACAAGTGACCCCAAGAACCAGGACATGTTCATGGTTGTTGTCAAAACACATCTCGCTACAGTTACGAAGGATTTCTATAGCTTTATTAAAGCTAGGAGAGCCTGAAAAGAGTTCGTGTTTGCCTCGGCTGCGGTGAGGCATGAACCGAGGAAACTGATCTCCTCTAGTATTTTGGGTAAAGACCTCTTTCCCAATGAAGTGGTTAAAGAGGTAGTAGACAAGGCCGCCACAGAGAATAGGAACCTTCTCAAAAAGTGGGGCTTAGATCTTAAGAGAAAGTCTTCTCCGGATGAGGGTCCCCAACCCAAGAGGAAGACAAAAAGGCCTTGGCCATCCTCTCGGCCAGCTAAACCCTACCGACAGCAACATCAACAACAACTTCCCGTGACCGCGGTGCCTCAGATAGTGGCACAACCTCCAACCACGTACCAGCTGGTGCCTCAACAAACGGCGACACAGTCGCCAGTTCTTATCCCAGCCTCCGTAAGGCAGAATTTTTCCTTTCGTTTGAGAGCCAGAAGAACAGCCAGAGGTTCTTCTAGACGCCCTTCAAGAGGAAGGGGATCCAGGGGAGGATGCGGTCAAGGAGGCAAGGCCTCAGGTCCAAAACAGCAGAAGTAGATACTTCCAGTAGGAGGGAGACTACAGCTTTTTAGGGATCGCTGGACCTTCGATCCTTGGGCCTACAGCCTAAATAAGAATGGACTAGGTTGGAGCTGGAGCAGTCCTCCACCTCAATTTCCTCAATTCTTCCAACACTCAACCCCCTCGTGAAGAATATGTCCGAGAGCTCTTAAACAAAAGAGTAATCAGGAAAGTTAAGTGCATAAAATTCCAGGGAAGGCTGTTTTGTGTTCCAAAGAAGGACTCAGAAAAACTCAGAGTCATTCTAGACTTGTTGCCACTCAACAAGTTCATAGTGAACTACAAGTTCGGAATGCTCACACTTCAACACATAAGGACCCTACTGCCCAAAAAGGGCATATGCTGTGTCTATAGACTTGTTTGACGCTTATTGGCACGTTCCAATTAATCGTCACCTCTCCCCCTACCTAGGCTTCAAGTTACATTGATAACTTTACGGCTTCAGAACCATGCCTTTCGGGCTAAACATAGCCCCAAGGATTTTCCCAAAGCTCGCGAACGCAGCCGTACATCAATTACGCCTAAAGGGGGTCCAAGTAGTAGCCTACTTGGACAACTGGCTGGTGTGGGCAGCATCCAGGACAGAATGCATGCAAGCTTCTAAGATAGTGATCCAGTTCCTGGAACATCTGGGATTCAAGATAAACATCAAAAAGTCTCGTCTCTCTCCCGCTCGAAAATTTCAGTGGTTGGGAATCCACTGGAATTTGGAGTCACATCAGCTTTCCATTCCTAGTAAGAAGAGGAAAGAAATAGCAGGATCTGTCAAGAGACTATTGAAATCCAAACGAATATCAAGACGCGAACAGGAGACAGTGCTGGGCTCTCTAAAGTCTGCTTTAATAACAGATCCAGTGCTAAGAGCACAGCTTAAGGATGCAACAGGAGTCTGGAGAAAATATGCATCAAACGCGCGAAGAGATCTAATAAGACCACTACCGACTCGACTGCGAACGCTTCTTAAGCCGCGGTCCAATGCCAAGCAATTGAAGAAATCTATGCTTCTTCAACCTTCTTCCCCATCAGTAACTATCCACACAGATGCTTCAAAGGAAGACTGGGGAGGCCACTCTCATCAGATGAGAGTCCAAGGAGCTTGGTCCAATCTTTTCAAGTCATTTCACATCAACTTTTTATAAAGCCATGGCAGTACTTCTAACACTGAAGAAAGTTTCTCCTCGCCACTCGAGCCACATAAGACTGGTTCTAGACAGCGAGGTGGTAGTGAGATGCCTGAATCGACAAGGGTGGAGGTCACCTTAAAACAACCAAGTGATGTTGGCCATATTCCGTTTGGCGGAAAGGAAGAAATGGCACCTGTCAGCAGTTCACATTTAAGGGTTCCGTAATGTGACAGTGGACGCTCTATCTAGGTTTACACCTATAGAGTCAGAATGGTCCCTTGACGCAGGATCGTTCTCCTTCATCTCGAGTCAAGTCCCAGAGCTGCAGATAGACCTCTTTGCGACGAAAGACAACAAAAAATAGTTCGTTACGTGTCCCCTTACGAGGATCCATCAGCGGAGGCAGTGGACGCTATGTCCCTGGACAGGAACAGATGGTCCAGTATCTATCTGTTCCCTCTGCACAACCTCCTTTTGAAGCTCCTCGATAAGCTGAAATCCTTCAAAGGGAAAGCAGAAATAGTGGCCCACAAGTGACCAAATAGCGTGTGGTTCCCTCTGGCATTGGAACTACGATTAAAATTCGTACCGCTACCGGATCCATCCCTGTCTCAGTGAGTACAGAAGTTGACTGTCTTCGCTCCATTACAGAATACACGGATCCTACATCTCCTGATTTTCTCTCCTTAACGATGAGAAAAAGATTTGGTGTTTAAAATTCGGTTTAGACTTTTGGAGGAAACCAGAAGACATTAAGAGGCTTCAGGGAAGAAATAGCTATCCTTTGTCAAGGCGAAGAAATCGAAAGAAATCCCGACAGATTTCTATTTATAATTCTTCATTCACCTTCATGAGCAAGGTTTAGCAGCCTACACAATTCTATTGTTCAAGCCTGCCATGACAAGTCAGATACCATATGCCTTACAGGTCGACCTTCCTAACGACGTTCTTAATGAACTAGCCCTTAAGCGCTTCCAAAGACCCTTTGCTTGGTCATTAGATATGATTCCTCACTGTGTATAAATAATGAACAATGAGGAATGTGCTTAGAAGGTTTTGAATTTAAGTCATATTTCTGTTTGTACTCGCTTTTGGGGCCAGAGTTAGTGAATAGTGGCTCTCTCTAGAGAGGAAGGCCACGTCCAGTTCTTGGAGGGAGAACTGAATCTATTTCCAGACCCAACGTTTCTTACCAGGAACATGCTACCCACCAACAGGTGGGGTCCCTAGAGAATCTGCCCTCTGAAGGAAGATGCATCTGTATGTCCAGTGGAGTGCTTAAAGGTCTATCTTCATAGAACTTCAGACTTTATGGGAGGACAGCTGTTCAGAATAGAAACCCTGGGTTCAAAGTTATCTATAACTAAGGGTGAAATTCACCCGTGTTATTCGCAGAAGGGATCCAGACAGTACACCCGTTAGTCATGATCCGAGGAAAGTTGCCTCTTCCATAAAATTTCTTTAATTATATGGACTTTGAACATCCTTGTTTGCACACTGGCTGGTAGTCATTCAAGGCATTCTTTATGCACTATGCGAAGCAAGTGGAGCAACTTATGAGATCTGTGGTAGCAACAGGTAGAATTCCTTAACCTTCTGTTTTAAGTCTGCGAGGAACAGTGTAATTAATTTGGGACCATTAATTAAGAGGGTGTGCGTGTAGTCACTGTATGTTACTACACGCTGAGCGATAGGCCACGAAAGTGTCCTTACGAACTGATCCATTGACGTCGGTAGTCTCTAGCATAATACGGACACTTGTGCCAAGCGTTTTTTACGCAAGTGTATGTAAACAGTATACAGACTATATCAATAATTCAATTGAAGTGGCAAATCTGTTTCCTAGTAGATGAAACAATATTTTCTGTTGACTGTTTTTCTTTATGCTTTTACGCATATCATCCACATTTTATAAATTTTATAAATGTTGATCGGATATGTACGTTTATCAAATATTAATAAACTAATTCATAGTGAACCCTGCGTATTTTTCGCCCACACTTATTTTATTAGAAATGTACTGAGCATTAAGATTAAAATATGGATATTTTTATCATGGTACAGTATGTCTTTTGAGACTGTTCCCTGATTCAAGCAAAAGTCCACTCACTCTAAACCTTCCTTGGAAGGGTTGACATGGTACCCTAACGGGTTGGTGGCAAAGAGACAAAATTTGTTTCTATGCGGATACAACCATTATCCAATAGTTTATAAGAGTAGTCACATTGGGGAAGGTGTCACAAATTAATTCTGACATTGGTGACTCTTATACAAACTTTACTTTATATTGTAAAGGGTGAGACCACTATACAAGCTTGTCATTTTGTCATCCATAAATTCTTTTGTACTCCTCGAGACTTTTTCCAGAGTTTAGTACGACTCTTCCCCGTGGGGGGCAGGAAGCACTAACATAGTTCATGCTTAGATGAAATGATGTATGACGGTAACATCATAGGTCTCTAGGTCTAGAAGGACCAGGAAAATACTTTCTTGAGAGTACGGCACTGATTGGGAATCCACAGATACAGTAATGCTCTGGTAAACTTCCATCAGGACGACATGGCCGGAGCCCAAAAAACGGATTTTGAGCGAAGCAAAAAATCTATTTTTGGGTGAGGTAGCCATGTCGTCCTGATGGACCCGCTCTTCCTTTTATTGTAAAAGGGCCTGTTGACCCCTCCATATAGTACAGTATCTGTAACACCTCGTATATCGCTACAAGGAATAAAGAGGGCGCTACTGCCTCTATCAGATACACACTGGAAACGGAATAGGAGAGATGCCTTATGAGCGGCTCTCTTTTCATTCTCGTTTCAAATTCTTGTCACTATACCCCCTCGAAGCGTTATTACTGTTGGGGGTGAAGATAGCTATGTGACGTGTCAAGAATACGTCCTCTGATATTATGCGATATCCCTGTGAGATTATTTAGGGATATTCGCTCCAGGAGATAGAATTCTGGATACCTTAAGGTAAAATCCTCTGGGAATATCACTGTAGTCAAATATACCCTAGAAAGCTACCTAATAGGAACTTTCATCAGGACGACATGGCTACATCACCCAAAAATTGATTTTTCGCTTCACTCAAAATCCGTTGTATATGTTTGAGATATCTTATTTTGGTAAAAGTGTTTGATCAGCATAGCTGTACTAGTCTGGGCTACCCATACTAAGTTTGTTAGCTTTTCACATTCAGTTAAAAGTCTTCTGCCATCACCAATTCACACTGGCCAGCTCGGTGATGAGAAATGGCCAAATTCTCAACATTATATCTGAGTCTTTTGTCCTACAGTGGTCTAGAAACGGTTGCATTTGTTATTAATGTTATTGTAATATATTTGGAATAGTTTGGGAGGGACAGAGAAATAGAACGAAATTGTGATTTTATGTGGCTGTGTATTAATGTATAACAACACATTTTATAATTGTTTTTGATAATTTAGAATATGATATTATTTAAAGGAATAATCACAGTTATTCGATAAAGAGTTTTCTGAAGGCTTTCTCATTATTGAACATTATAATGTGAATCTAATATGAACACGCAATTCTTTTCTTTATATTAACAACTATCTGAGAGTGTGCCTTATTTTTCCTATCATGGCAATGCATTATATTTCATTATTGCCATCAGCCGTATTGTTTGTTATATGTTATCCATTGACCTAATCCGTTGAATCAATCCTTATACTTTTAGGTAAGTACTATTAGGAAATCCCATTCATAACTATAATGGATTCTTCGCTTCCATATACTGTTTGCAGTTTCTATCACAGTAATACTTTCATAGGAATGTCCATTTCCAGAGAAACTAATATATGTTATACGAGTATGATATCATCATATCATAAATATTCTTTGTGCTTTTTTTTTATAAATGAATTATTTACAATATGATCTTTTAAGACATTCCTCGGCTTTTGTTAAATAGTACAGATAAGATTACAAATTAGAAAGCCAAACCAAAATCATTTATTTATTTATTTTTTTTAAAGCCACTAAATAACAATGATACCTTACATCAAGTATTCATTAGCCCCTTATTTCTCCACTTTGTGTCCTCATTTTTTTATCATGCACTATGACCATTCTTGCTTTTTTCTTTGCAGGTTTTCTAAAGAGGGGTAGCGAAAATACCAAAAACTCAGTCCTTAATCTCAAGAAGTGCCTCCAATTCGGTTCTCACTCGATTACACTATTGTTCCGTGACATATTTCCTTCAAAACTTCTGCTGTTGGTGACCTGGATATACAGTAGATTCAGAGAGAGAGAGAGAGAGAGAGAGAGAGAGAGAGAGAGAGAGAGAGAGAGAGAGAGAGAGAGAGAGAAAGAGAGTTGATATTTCTCCATCTCTCCTTCCATATTAAGGGATTTAGCAAGCCCAGGCATACATTAATAATTTGTCATCGAGGTAAAGTGAGTAAGATCATCTACATATATGAAGAGCTTGTTTTCTAGTCCAAAAAACATATGTGCATACACTGTAGCATGTAATGTAATAGGTCAAAACGGATAATACACTCTTTCACTGACTATTGATGATCAATGGCCTAATGAAGGATTTCAATCGATCAAAGTTTTTTTAAGATACTTTGAAGTAGCCACATATGGGTGGTCAGGAAGAGAAAAAGCAATTCAAGTAATTAGGTTGCTGAAAGATGCTCCGGCAATAGAGGTAATATGTTAGCCACAAGACAGTTTAAGAAGTTATACTGAAATAAAATGACGTTTTATTGAAAGATACATCTTACCATGTGAGAGAAAAAGGGACATTAAAGAAAATTACAAACCCAAAATTCAAAGGCAAGACAGTTCTCAGTTTTGTGCCTTGCATTTTTCGAAATTGTGATTCGTTTGCTACACTAAGTGCCAATTTCACAGGAAGTGATAAAAAAGCAATTGCCCGTAAACATATTCGCAGATTAGTAAACACCATTTATGTGGTTTTTTGTTCAATGACAATCGCTCATTACCAGATGTAGTGATGGCCATACAAAACATTCTAGACAGTTTGCCAGAAGAAAGAATGACTAAAAATAGCTGCCCTGATTCCAAGAAGGTGGCAGGCATGAGAGGTACTCACAAACCCCCCAAAGCGGAAGAGTGAAGAACGTAGTCAGCAGGTGAGAAGAGTCTTGAGATTTTGGCAGTGTGGGGGAGACGGGCACCAACGAGGGGAGTGCCCAACTCAAGGATCCCCCCAGCTGTTACACTTGACAGACCTGCTGTCATCTTTCTCGAGAGTTCCCAGCAAATATACGCCAAGAGCCAGCTTGGTGTGGCATATGAACAGCACCCCCTGCCCAACATTTGAGGAAAAGGAAACAGAAAGGGGAAGACGAGAGAGATCGATGCCCCCCCCCCCCCCAAAAAAAAATATGACAGTAGAAGCAGCAGCCGAGGAAGCAGTGAGAGTGACTACATTGGACTTGATGGAGCAGGCACGGGGACCTCCCTTGTTACCCCCGATCTAAACTCCCCAGCACTAGGGACAGGAGCAAGGGTCAGTGGTATTGCAAGCAATGTCGATGGCACATGCCCCACGCATCGTATTTGGCGGCTCGTAATGTTAGCAGTCAGGACTGACCTACCAGATAAGACCATTCGAGCGCAGATCGACACAGGAGCCAGTGTTTTTCTTATTGGAAAAGGAATCTCCTTTAACCCACTACAGCCAGCAGCATCCATCATCCTCGACATGCCAGGCGGAAATAAACAACACACAAGACATAAAACGATCGTCATCATTAAGGGGGGATCTGTGAAGTTTACACATGAGTTTTTTTTTTTGCCCGCCTTGGGAATTCCAGGAATCGAGGCTATATTTGGTTTACATTTCATTATGAGGAATCAAATATATATTTGCATGGAAAAAGATAGAATAACACTAAATGCAGGAGGGTGCATTTTACTGATAGAAAGTTGTGAGAGAGCAAGTGCTTGTGTGGGAAAGGAGAGACATTTAAGTAAGGTAACAGCTGCAACTGAAAGACGAGAAATATTGCCTCCCCATACACTTACGTGCATATCAGTGACCCAGTGTGAGCCTCTCCCGTAGGGAACCAAGGATGTAGTTAAACCTCATGACAGATGGCTTGTCAGAAATGAAAGAGAACAGGGCCCATATAACAATAATTAATTTGTCAAATAAAAGAGTTGTGTTAGGAAGTGATTCTGTGTGTGAATTGAAGTTATGCAAAATTGCTAATAATGGGATGTTGGGAGCCACAACTCCAGCCTGCGCAGACAAACACGCTCAGAACTTGATTATACAAGCACGAAAACAATGTCCACCAGAGTATCAACCAGTAGTTAGTAACATTGTTAATAATTATTCCGATGTAATTGCCAGGAGCCAGTGTTTTGCTTATTGGAAAAAGAATTTTCTTTAACCCACTACAGTCAGCAGCATCCATCATCATCGACAGGCCATTTGGGAAGAAACTACATGGAAGACATACAACGATCGTCAACTTTAAGGGGGGATCTGTGAAGGTTGCATATGAGTTTTTGGTTTTGCCTGCCTTTGTAATTCCAGGAATCCAGGCTATATTGGGTATTTGAAGGGATAAAGATAGAATATCACTAAAAACAGTAGGGTGCATTTTACTGATAGAAAGTCGTGAGAGAGAAAGTGCTTGTACAGGAAAGGAGAGACAATTAAGCTAGGTAACAGCTGTACCTGAGAGAGGGGAAATATTGCCTCCCCAGACACTTACGTGCATATCAGTGACCCCATGTCAGCATCTCCAGTAGGGAACTACGGTTGTAGTTAAACCTCATGACAGATGGGCCCACGTAGTCTTAGAGGGCTTTTCAGAAATAAAAAAGAACAGACCTGATATAACGATAATCAATTTGTCAAATAAAACAGTTGTGAGTTGTGTTAGGAAGTGATTCTTTGTGTGAATTGAAGTTGTGCAAAATTGTTAATAAGGGGATCTTGAGAGCCACAACTCCAGCCCGCACAGATGAACACACTCAGAACTTGATTCTGCAAGCGCGAAAACAATGTCCACCGAAGTATCAACCTGTAGTTAGTAACATAATTGATAATTATTATGATGTAATTGCAATTGGAGAGGGGCCACTCTGGAGGACTGATCCATTTCCCTTCAGCATTAAAACTGGGCAGGCGGAACCGATCAGGTCCTTATAAGGTACCTATTAATTTTCAGGGAGAGATTAGGAAAGGATATTAGTAGATTAAAAGAACAAAGCATAATCAAGGAGAGTAAATCTCCCTGGGCTTCTTCAGTTATAGCTGTTAAGAAAAAGGATGGCTCGTTTTCAGTTAGATTGTGTGTTGATTATAGGAAGTTGAATGCAGTAACTAATCATAATGCATTTCCATTGCCCTCGATTGAAGAATTACTTGGGAAGGGACGTGATAGTTAATATTTTACAGCTATCAATTTAAAATCTGGATACTATCAAATACCCATTCAGGAAGACAGTAAATGTAAAATGGCATTTATAGCTAATGATCAACTATTTCAGTTTAATTTCTCTCCTTTCGGTGTTAAAAAGTCTGCAAGTAATTTTTCTAGAGTAATGATGACGGTTTTCTCTCCCTTAATTGGTCATAATATTTTTGTTTATTTAGATGATATCATAATTACAGGGAAAACGTCCGGAGAACATAATAATAATATTCATAAAGTTTTAGAAGCATTGCAACTTAATGGTATGATAATAAATCTGTCAAAGTGGAAGTTTTTCTGTAAACAGGTCGAATTTTTAGGTCATATATTAACCCCAGTAGGTATCCAATCCTGCCGCAGTAAAGTAAAAGCTATTAAAGATTTCACCAGGCAACGTACCCCTAAGGAAGTAGTTGGGGGGAGTTCGATCCCTGGGCTCACCAGCATACTCTCAAACGGACTAGACTGGAAGTGGAGACAGAAATATCCCCAGTTCAAGAGGTTCTTCCAAAACCGCAATTTTGAAGGATTATGAACAGTAATTAATCCTGAACGGAGTCATCCGTTGCATTCCTTGGGCTCGCTGGGTATTACTGTAAATTTATGAGAGGTTTTGGAAAGATAGCGAGACCCTTAGATGCTTAAAAGAAACAAAAAGTATGAAATTGGGGAGTGGAAGAAAAAAGAGCCTTTAATCATTTGAAAGCTGCCTTAACTAGCAATGACTTACTTGTGTGTCTTATATTTGATCCCCCTTTTCTAGTGACAACATATGCGAGTAGTGTAGCTATTGGTGGCGTAATTTCTCAACGGGATGATAAAGGTAAAGAGCGACCCATTTGTTTTGTTTCCAGGGCATTACAAGGGGCAGAATTGAGAAAAGAATTATAGTACATTTGATCGAGAGGCACTGGCTATTCTTTGGATTCTTGAGAGGCATCGGTTCTTTTTATTAGGTCAGCCGATTGAGTTGAAAAGTGATCACCGCCCCTAAAGTGATTTATCTTACAAAGGTGACTTGACGTCTAGACAAGTTAGATGGTTTGAAAGATTGTTAGTTTAACATAAAGAGGTCTGACCACATGGAAGGTATAGCTAACAAAGTCGCTGATGCCCTCTCTAGAGGTGCACTGATAAGAGTAACAACTAAGGCGCAATAGAGGAACGAAGAATGAAACCAAAATATTGAAAGCCATCATCAAAATAGAAAACGTGATGTGAATTCACGTTAGGAGCAATCAGAAAATGAGATCCCCGTACGATAGAGAGAGAGAGAGAGAGAGAGAGAGAGAGAGAGAGAGAGAGAGAGAGAGGGAGATGGTGAAGTTGATTATATGTGGGTTGCCGAGGACACGACCATGGGTGTCCAGAATGAGTGCCCTGATGATGACGTGTGATTGACTTGGGAGGCTGGGTCATAAAGGAAGTCAGAGAGGTACAGAAAAAAGATGAATGGATGGAAGGAGTGCGAACAGTGATTAAAAGGGAATCAGGGACTTGTCCATCATTCCTGAATATGCCTCATGAAAATTTTGTTTTATAGAGAATGATATCTTACATTGCACTTACGAGAAGAGGGGAGGGGAATTTTTTGCACTGGTAGTTCCTCCTCCCTCTTCAATTAATCAACCATCCACATTGTACATCCAAGTCCGTATGCAGGGAATTTAGGGATTGATAAAACATTAAGGAGAGCACTAGAATCCTTTTTTTGGTTGAAATCAAAATATATGTAGAATATTATATAAAATGTAATCATGCCTGTAACTGTTTCAAAGAACATAAAATCTCTGTACTGGAAGCCAGAAAGTCGCTTGTGATTCCTATCAAATTTTATAGAGTGCATATGGATGTGGTAAGATCGTTTCCTACTGGTATAACACAACATAAGTATATATGTGTATTTGTGGATGAATATACTCGTTAGACTCATCTTCTTCTTCTTCTTTGTCTATATCTCTTCCCACTTCTATGTGGGGTTGATATTTCTGGTCAGCTTTCTTCATCTACCTCTGTCCCACACCTTATTACCAGTTAATCCCTCAGATCGAAGGTCATCCTTAATACAGTCCACCCACTTTCGCTTTGGTTTCCCTCTCCTTCTCGTTCTTGGTACCTCAATTTTCATCACTCTCCTCCCAATATACTGTTCTTCTCTTCTCATGACATGACCATACCACCTCAGTCTACTTTCTTGAATCTTATCTGATATTTTTTAACTCCTGTGGTACCCTTAATTACCTCATTCCGTATCTTATCTCTTCTTGTCACCCCACACATCCATATCAACATTCTCATCTCTGCAACATCCATCTTCTTCTCCTCTGTCTTCTTTATTGCCCACATCTCCGATCCATACATCATTGGCGGTCTCACAACTGTCCTGTGTACTTTACCTTTCAACTTAGCCCCTATTTTCCTGTCGCATAGTACTCCACACACTTTTTCCAATTCTTCCATCTTGCTTGTATTCTGTGGTTATTTATGCCCCCAGATCACCATCCTCTGCAACTATTGATCCTAAATATCTGATATTTTCAACTCTTTTCAATCTCTCTCCTTGTAAACTAACTTCCCCATTCTCGCCATTTTTCAATCTAAAATACTCTGTCTTTTTCCTGCTGATCTTCAATCCCCTATTTTCCATTTCTCTTCTCCACTCCTCCAGTTTCTCTTCTACTATCTCGCACCTAGTGCTACACAGTATAACATCATCAGCACAAAACATATACCAAGGAGACTGATCTCTAATACCTGGGTTATAATGATTTAGCCCAGGCAATGTGCTCTCTCATTACTAGGTTTGGTTGCCCAAAAAATTTGATCAGTTATAATGGTCTCGAGATTATAGCTAAGGTGGTGAAATCGGTCACGGATTTGAATAAAATTTAACACTTTTCAGTGACCACATATAGGCCTTTAGCTACTGGCTTAGTGGAATCGCATATTAAGGAATTGGTGCGAATTTTACATTACTTAATGGCTGAGGACCCCCTTCATTGGCATGCCATGCTTCCTACAGCTGAGCTAGCTTTGAACATTGCCTATAATGCCTCGCTCAGGGACATACATCTCTTTCTAGTGTATGGACAAGATCCTGTGTTACCGTAGACAGTCCTGATTAATTCGCAACAGTTGCCCAATTATTCAAATGAGCAATACTGTATCTATTAACTAAATCTCTTAAGGGGAGTAATGAACACCATTGAAAGGTTTTTGAAGAGAGCTAATGAAAAACAGCTCAAAGCATGTTGGTCTGTTGAAAACCACTCCAGTAAAAGTATTTGTGGGCGATCGGGTGTATTTGAAACGATTACAACCCGGGAAACACAAGCTAGAGCCAGCGTATTTGGGTCCGTACCGAGTAAAGATGGTTAAATCTAACACAGTAGTGATAAAAGCATTATTAATGGGGCATTGTCTAAACATCATAAGACACATATACATGTGGTGCCTGAAGAGATAGTTTTCAGAAGTGTCAATCAGAATATACCTCCTTACCCCTGCATATGCGACGTTCCTCGAGTTGATGTATGGAATTTTTTGTTCTTTCCTGTTGTTGTTATTTGAACAGACCTCATTTTTTCTTTTGACCTGATCTAAATAAACTTGATGATAACAATGTTTTCTTATGTAGGTGCTTAATGTATAAGTAGAGTTTGATAATGTTCCTTAGTGTAGCAATACGTATGACATACAGCTGAGTGAACCTAAAAACAAAGAGATAGGATAAATACATCAGGTATGATCCGTCAAGCAGATACTGTATTGTTCATGTATCTATATGATTCCTCGTTGCTGAACCTGGTAAGTTCCCGAAGGGCAAGTAGCTATGGGGTTAAAGCTCAGCCTCGAGGTAAGGCAGTGTTAGAGAAGGTGTAGAACTGAATACCTTATACTTAGAGTTATAAAAGAGGGGCAAGAATCTGAATGATTTTCTCGGTAAAACGGCTATTGGCCACAGATTGATAGTTACAATTGCAAATATAATAGTGATTTTAAAAATGGCAAAATGGTGGTGGTGAGTTGTGTTAAAACAATTGTGCCGTAAAAGAGGACAAGTGAAATTGATGGATGAAGGTATGTGTATTTTTACACCTGCTCACCTAAAATGCCCGTATTGCCCGCATTCAGAGGGAGGTTATTGATGATGTTGTATAATACTGATATTAATATGATTTTTTTACTTTGGGTATTTTGTATTCTAGTTGCAGAAGTCATAAGAAGAAATGAGTGAAATTATTTTGTTTAAAGTGTATTGTGTAAAGTTTTACATACAATACTTATTTTTTTTTGTGGAAGATGTCTATAATTTATGGGGGATTTTTATGTATATATATTTCATGTTGCATTTCTGTCCAGTACATACCATGCCCTATTCCGGGTTGGAGTGTCCTCCATAAATCATAGACTAGAGAGTGTGAGTGTGCACCTCCTCCCGGAGTGAGGAGCTGGGGGGCTGGGGAGTAATGTCCTAATCCTTGCAAGCAAAATATGTGCTTCATACAGTGAGATCATTGACCTTTTTAAGAGGACTCTGACTGCCACAGATTGTAGTGCGCGTTAACTGAACTCAGTTATAGGTGACGTGTGCTAAGTCTCATAAGGTAATGTGTTGGAAGCCTATTGGTGACAGTATATTTCCAATACAGTGGAGAAATACACAAAATCTAACAATTCAGCATATTGTCAAAGCAACATTGCATTTTACTAGCCGAAGGGTAGGCAGTACCTCTCGATCGATCATTAGATCAATGTACTCGTCTGAGAGTATCGGGCTGTGTAAAGTGTAGTCACGAACATTTTTGTAATAAAGTGAAAAAACACATGTTCTGTTGTCTCATTATATTATCCATTGACAAGGGATATATATATATATATATATATATATATATATATATATATATATATATATATATATTTTTGGGCTCAAGCCATGTCATCCTGATGGAAGTTCCTATTGGGTAGCTTCCTAGGGTATATTACAACTACGGCGATATTCCCAGAGAATTTACCTTAAGGTACCAGAATTCTAACTCCTGGAGCGAATATCCCTCATGAAAGGGATATCGCGACACATCAGAGGACGTATTCTTGACATGCCACATGGCAATCTGCACCCCGAACAGAGATTACGTATCGCAGGGGTCAATTGGCAAGAAACGAAATCGGGAAAGAAAAAGGGGGAGCCGCTCCCAAGGCTCCCTATCTCCCATTTCGTAAGTGTGCCTGGCGCCAATCCTGGCGCCATCTGTATTCCTTTTTGCGTAGCTTAACAACTCGGTGTTTTTTCCTGTGTTTCTCGTAAATCTTGGATTTATTCTACTTTTCATGGCTTCTCCAACTTCGTCGGCCTCTGATAAGTTGAGTACCATGTCTTTTATGTATAAATGTAGGCTCTTGGTAATTTTTTAAGTGATTAATAGGTTTAATCTTGGTTACAAGAGCCGTAGCCTACCAGAGGCGTCATGGACGCTGTCGTTCGCTAGGTATAAGTTTAGTTAGCCAGAGCGACATTCTCGGTTGTTTTGCGTTAATAAATTTTAGCTATTTAGCGTTACATAGGATTTCCTTTCGTGCTTTAGTATTATTTTGGCGAAGTATTCGCCAATTCTGGCCTACACTAGGCCATGTAACCTAGTCGATTGGTCCTAGTACTTCATGCATGATTTTGGTTTTTCCGAGTGTAACCCTGTATAGGTACGGTCCTCGGACACCCCTTTAAGGGTATACTCGGACGCGAACGACCCCGACGCCAAAAAAAATTCTTGAAAAATCAGTTTTTGCAGTAACCTCCTTTTTTCTTTTGCCAAAAAAAACTTCAATGAATGCTTAAAACAACTGTAAAGATAAATACTACTCTTCTGCAGAAAAACTATTTATTATAAATATTTTAAAAAATTAAGTAGAAAAAAAAAAAGACCTGACATAAAAATTCATAAAAAAAAAGTTTATACATATATACACAAATCCTTTTAGGAATTGATTCTTGAATGTTTAGGACACATCTTGATGTATTTTGGATGAAGTCAGACCCATGGAGGTGAAGATCTGAAATGAGAAAGAAAGGGTAACTTTTTTTGGCCAAAAAAATTTGTCCAAATTTCATGAATTTTTTTGGGTACCCAAATGAAATAGGAAGTGGCTAATTTTTTTAGGGAATAAACATATGTTATCCTAAAATAGAAATATGTAAAAAAATCTTCATTATTTTGTAAATTACATTTATATCAGGGGCCATATCTAAAGGTAATTTTTTGAGTACTTGGAAATTTCGTAAAAAAATACATATATTTAATATATAATATGATATTTATGCAGGTAAAAATATACCAAAATATCACAAATTCTATAGGGAACAAGAATATATATAGATAGGGCAGCTTACGCTTCGGATATGTCCACAAAATGGCCGCCAACCACACTGACTCAGACTCCCTAATCTGCCACTTGAAATGTAGGAAGGGTATGTCAATTTCAAGGTGTTATTTACTAATCTAATTATTATTGGATATGCATAAAAATTGTATGGTGGGTTGCTGGATAATTGTCGATTATTTTACGACTATAAAATTAAAATTCTGACCCAAAAAAATTTTTTTGAAGGGAAATAAAATCGAAAAAAAAAAATGTAAAACAATATTTTAGCTAAAAAAACTTGATGATATTCAATCAAAAAAAAAGTAAACAAAATTTTCCGACAAATAAACATATAGAGGAATCATTACTCTGTGATAGTTCCTTAGTACGTAGTAATTTTGAAAGAATTGGGAAAAAACGAAAAAATGGCAATCACCGGAAAATCGAACACATACCTATATATACGCCATATCTGGCTAAAAAAAAGATAGGCATGGGTAGTCAGATCATCTAGAAACACTTTCCAATACTATAAAAATATAAGTTTTGCGACACTACTTGCCAATTCCTTACGGTAACATGACTAAGCAAAAAAATGCAAAACAAATAAAAAGGGGCACTCGCGGAAAAATGGCTAACATTCTAATATACGGCATTTCAGAAAAAAAAAATTCAGCCACGTGCTAGGTAAACCATCAAGGCACATTTTCCGACAAATAAACATCTAAATGAATAATTACTCTATGATAGTTCCTTAGTACGTAGTAATTTTGAAAGAAATGGGAAAAAACGAAAAAATGGCAATCACAGGAAAATCGAACACATACCTATATATACGCCATATCTGGCTAAAAAAAGAAGATAGGCATGGGTAGCCAGATCATCTAGAAACACTTTCCAACACTATAAAATTATAAGTTTTGCGACACTACTTGCCAATTCCTTACGGTAACATGACTAAGCAAAAAAATGCAAAACAAATAAAAAGGGGCACTCGTGGAAAAATGGCTATTCTAATATACGGCATTTCAGAAAAAAAAAAAATTTCAGCCACGTGCTAGGCAAACCATCAAGGCATATTTTCCGACAAATAAACATATAAATGAAATATTACTCTGTGATAGTTCCTTAGTACGTAGTAATTTTGAAAGAAATGGGAAAAAACGAAAAAATGGCAATCACAGGAAAATCGAACACATACTTATATATACGCCATATCTGGCTAAAAAAAAAATAGGCATGGGTAGCCAGATCATCTAGAAACACTTTCCAACACTATAAAAATATAAGTTTTGCGACACTACTTGCCAATTCCTTACGGTATCATGACTAAGCAAAAAAATGCAAAACAAATAAAAAGGGGCACTCGCAGAAAAATGCCCAACATTCTAATATACGGCATCTCAGATAAAAAAAAAGACATGCACGTGTTAGCCCAACCATCAAGGCACACTTTCTAACACATAAACATGAAAAAAAAATCAATAATATACGGCAATTCCTTACTACGTAGTAAATTTTTACAAATATTGAAAAAAAACAGAAATTGGCAACCGCAGTTAAATACCCAATATACCAATAACTACGTCGTATCTGACAAAAACAAAATCACGCATGGGTAGCCAGATCATCTAGACACACTTTCCAACATTAAAAAAGCAAAAGTTTTACGACACTATTTGGCAATATCTTACGGAAAAATGACTTGGCAAAAAAATGAAAAAAAATGAAAAAGGGACACTCGCGGTAAAATGCCCGACATTCTAATATACGACATCTCAGATAAAAAAAAAGACATGCACGTGTTAGCCCAACCATCAAGGCACACTTTCTTACACATAAACATGAAAAAAAAATGAATAATATACGGCAATTCCTTACTACGTAGTAATTTTTACAAATATTGAAAAAAAAACAGAAATTGGTAACCGCAGTTAAATACCCAATATACCAATAACTACGTCGTATCTGACAAAAACAAAGTCATGCATGGGTAGCCAGATCATCTAGACACACTTTCAAACACTAAACAAGCAAAAGTTTTACGACACTATTTGGCAATATCTTACGGAAAAATGACTTGGCAAAAAAATGAAAAAAAATGAAAAAGGGGCACTCGCGGTAAAATGGTCCTCGTGGTGATGAACGACCTTTTAACTAAAAAAAAAAACATGCACATGGTAGCCAAACAATCCACCAAGACTTTCCACAACTGATAACCTATACAAGTTGCACCATTCTACGACAATTTCATAATACGTCATAACTTTGATAATTATGCAAACTACCTTAGAAGGGTAAACTCGGACGCGAACGACCCCGACGCGTCTCAGAAATCGGGGAAGGAGTACAGCTACAGCAATGCACATCTGGACACTACTAGAGCGTGTAGGGGAGACACCTCCTGCAGGTCGATCACCCACAAATTCAGTCACGGGGGTGAGTCACGTGAGAAAAACCTGTTTTTTTTTGACGCTCGGGGTCGCGAACGACCCACCGTACCTATCCAGGGTTAAAATTTTATTGAAGCTTTAGGCTGTTTTTTTATACATTTAAGATTATGTTGAATATTTCCAAGATAGTATACAAGTGAGTTTCGGTGATTTAGGTAATCGATTCTCTTGGTGCCTAGGCTAAGTTGCTTATGGAGCCTTAGTATACTTTCTCAACTCCCCGGTTGCTTTCTTTTCTTCGGAGAAGGTATGCAATCCTTTTCCCTCTGTTTAAGCCTTGGGCTTATCCCTAAGTGGTTTATCTGAATTAATTTTCGATAAAACTATACTGGGGTGTTACTGTACCTTCCTGTTCCAGTAAGTCTGGTTTCAAAGAGGGACAGAACAACAGAGTTTTTAGTCTGAGTCTGTGTTTGTCTGGCTTGGGGTAGAGTCTCCCTCGCTGGCCTGGCACAGACATAGGAGGCTTAGCCTCCTTAGGTCACTACCGAAGGTGTCTGTACGAGATGATTCCTTATTTTGAGATCTACCAGACTAGTCCTTGTTGCTGTTCTCGGGGGAGGATAAGATTCTTTCCCTGGGAGTAGCAACACCTTTCTTGCTTTGGCAAGGGTCTTCTGCTTTGAGTGCTTCCCGGACCTCCCTTGGTCCCTCATCCATTCCTGCCTGTAGAGCCAGACGGCATTGGTCAGGAAGCCTGAATTAGATTCTCCCCTTCCTTATATGCACTCTTTCGGATTGCCTGGCTTGGAGGTAGTGTACACTCTTATCCCGGCATCCATTCTGTTATTCTTCTAGTGCTGTACCCGACCTGGCTGCCGGCCTATGAGGCCGGCAGCTGGGCAGTCGTAGTCCTCTGGTTCTTTTGCTGCCGGCTGGCATAGGTCGTGTACCTTTGCCGGCCGGCTAATGTCAGCCCTTGTCTGCCGGTCGCCAAGAGTGTGGCCGGCAGCCGGGTACTACCTTCTGTAGTTGCCGGCCGGCAGTCATTGCCGGCCGACATTGGCTGTTGCCGGCCGGTAGTTACTGCCGGCCGGCACATGCATTTGAACCAGCATTCTGCCGCCTTATAGCTGTTAAGTAGTATACTTTAAAGCTAGTTATGGTGTGTGCCGGCCGGCACTTACTGTACCAGTATTCTTCAGTATAACATATACTGTAAGAAGGAAACTATAGTATAGGTTTTGGTACAGCACTGTGTGTTCTAACACTTTTGTGTTTTCTTGCACAGCCCTTTGCTGTTGCCCTACAGATAAGAAAGTGAGTTCTTTCTTGTCTATTATCCAGGATTTTAAAATCATTGCTTAGGTGTGAGTTCCACCTGTTTCCTCTGGAAACTTTGCATTGGTTACTCTAGAAGAGATTAACCATTCGATTTTATTATCTGGAAGGCTGCAACAATTGGTTGTGAAGGAAACACAAGTGTGTGTCTTTCCTTTCTGAATTGTTATGCTATACTATGCATATCCAGTGATACATAGTTCACTTGATACTCATGGAAATTTCTTCTCTTTACAGAAGGACCCTCCGAAGTGCGGAAGTGTCTTCTGCAACGTCCGCAGCAAGAGCCTCTGCGGACATGAGTTTGGTAGGAGACACGCAGCATGCGCTGTCTCCAAGGGTGATCTCCGGTATTGGGACCCTCAGGTATGTACTGTGTGCACTAACCTAATTACTGAGGCTTTTGATTCCCCTAGGATGGCGGAATCAAGGGATATAGCAAGGGAGAAGCTTCGTACCTGGGTAAGGGGCTTCGAGAATAACACCTCTGGACCTTATCTTCCAAGTGAGAAGATGAGGGCGTATCTTTTCCCTAAGGCATCAGCTGATGCAGTGATTCCCCAGCCTCAAGAAGAGATACCCCAAGTTCAGATCCAGGTGGATGCTGAAGTCGCGGTCGCTATGCAAGACATCCAGTTAGATGACAGGATGTCTGATGTAGACGAGCGTCTGGAGGAAGACCTCCTGGCAGAAGCCCAGGGTGAAGTTCAAGCCCGAGACGTTGTAGAGGAAGAGGTCGACGAGGTGTCGGCTACTCCGGTTCAGATCCCGGAGCCTATTCCATCAACATCGGCCGGTCTCCCAGTAGAGCTGGGACAGGCCCTCTCCTCCATTGTTGGAATGATCCAACAAATGCAGAAGGAGAATCAGGAGAAGGCGGCTGCAATGGAACTGCGGATGCAGAGCCTTGCAGAATCACATGGGCCCCAGAAAAGGCTCAATGTGAAAGACCTTCCCGTGTGCTCAGATGCTAAACCATGGAGGTATGCGGAGCACATGCCGATGACGACTGGAAAGATCGTCATCTCGGATAAGTTGGGCTCAGTTCCCCTAGAGGAGGTGGAATTCGGGCCCAGCAAGGCATCATATCCGGACTGTTATGTCCGGCTGAGGAAGGAACCAGCTTCAAAGGAGGAGACAGAGCCGAAGGAGGTCATAGTGATGGACCATACTAAGGCTCAAGCTCTGCTTTCATCCTCGTTGAAAGAGAGGGGCTTCTCTAACTCAAAGGTAGCTGCATTGAGCAAGAAGCTCCCTTCCTTTGTGTCCTCTCCTGCTAGAGCCTTCCCCTTTTTACAGAAAGGGTTTGCGGCTGTACTAAAAGCAGTCGAGGCCGGCAAGCCTTGCCCGTCCCTGGAGGAGTGTAAACCCTTGTCGCTGGCCCTGCCTATGGACCACAAAGACTGGAAGGACGTCCATCTTACGTTCTCAGTTGGGAAGTTGGAGGCTGATATCGCCGGACGTCAGTTCGGCGAGGACCTCCCTAAGCTGTCTGACTTTCTCTTGCAGAGAGAGTTCGAGACAAAAGAAAGACTGGCTGCCTCAATGTCTCTTCAGACTACTCTTGAGACGATGGCAAGTGACCCCAAGGTCCATGAAATGTTCATGGTGGTTGCCAAGACTCATCTGGCCACAGTGACGAAGGACCTTTATGGCTTCGTCAAGGCGAGGAGAGCTTGTAGGGAGTTCGTGTTCACCTCGGCTACGGTGAGGCACGAGCCAAGGAAACTAATCTCCTCCAACATTTGGGGAAAAGACCTTTTCCCTACCGATTTGGTCAAAGAAGTAGTTGATAAGGCCGCCTTGGAGAATAGAAACTTTCTCCAGAAGTGGGGCCTGGCTATCAAAGAAAGTCTTCCCTGGATGAGGGTCCTCAACCAAAGACGAAGACTATGAGGACTAGGCTACCGTCTCGGCCAGCCAAGCCTTTTAGACAGCAACAGCAACTGCAATTGCCATTGCCTCCAGTGCCCCAGATCGTGGCACAAACCCCGACCACTTTTCAGTGGGTACCCCAGGCCGTGTCGACACAGTCCACGGCATTCACCCCATCGTTCGAAGGGCAGTCTACTTCCTTTCGAGCAAAGCCTAGAGGAGCAGCCAGAGGCTCGTCTAGGCGCCCCTCAAGGGGAAGGGGATTCAGGGGTGGTCGTGGTCAGGGAGGTAAGACCTCAGGACAGCAGTCCAAGTGGGATGATACCGGTAGGAGGGAGACTTCTGAAATTTCGGGATCGGTGGACCTTCGATCCCTGGGCCCACAGCCTACTCAAGAATGGACTGGGCTGGAGCTGGTACAGCACTCCACCCCCGTGCCTTTGGTTTTTCCAACACTCCACCCCCGTTCTGGAGGAGTACGTTCAAGAACTGTTGGAGAAAAATGTGATCCAAGAGGTGAAGTCCATCAAATTCCAAGGGAGGCTGTTTTGTGTTCCCAAGAAAGACTCGGAAAAGCTCAGAGTCATTCTGGACTTGTCGCCACTCAACAAGTTCATAGTGAATTGCAAATTCAAGATGCTAACACTGCAACACATAAGGACCTTACTGCCCAAAGAGGGCATATTCCGTCTCTATAGACTTGTCAGACGCCTTTTAGCACATTCCAATCAACCGTCGACTCTCCCCCTACCTAGGGTTCACGCTACAACGAAGACTATACGCCTTCAGAGCCATGCCATTCGGGCTAAACATAGCCCTAAGGATTTTTACGAAGCTTGCGAGCGTAGCTCTCAAACAATTACGCCTAAAGGGAATTCAGGTAGTAGCCTACCTGGACGACTGGTTGGTGTGGGCAGCATCCGAGACAGAATGCTTGCAAGCTTCCAGTCAAGTGATCCAGTTCCTAGAGTACCTAGGTTTCAAGATCAACAGAAAAAAGTCTCGACTTTCTCCATCTCAAAAGTTCCAGTGGCTGGGAATCCACTGGGACCTAATGTCACACCGTTTCTCCATCCCGTCGAAGAAAAGGAAGGTGATAGCGGGTTCTGTCAAGAGACTTCTAGATTCCGAAAGGATATCAAGACGCGAACAGGAGAGGGTACTGGGCTCTCTCCAGTTTGCTTCGGTGACAGACCCAGTGCTAAGAGCACAGCTAAAGGATGCAACCGGAGTTTGGAGAAGTTATGCATCAAACGCGCGAAGAGATCTGAGAAGACCAGTTCCGCTTCGGCTACGTACTCTTCTCAGGCCTTGGTCCCAAGCCAGATATCTAAAGAAGTCGGTTCTTCTTCAGCCACCTCCCCCGTCGGTGACAATTCACTCAGACGCCTCGAAGGAGTGATGGGGAGGTCACTCTCATCGGAAAATTGTCCAGGGGACTTGGTCCAAGCTAATCAAGACCTTTCACATAAACTTTCTAGAAGCTATGGCAGTGCTCCTTACCTTAAAGAAAGTTTCCCCGCGTCACTCGATCCACATAAGGTTGGTGATGGACAGCGAGGTAGTTGTGAGATGCTTGAATCGACAAGGATCGAGGTCACTCTCAACCTGGTGATGTTGGCCATCTTCCGATTGGCGGAAAAGAAGAAGTGGTACCTGTCGGCAGTTCACCTTCAAGGAGTCCGCAATGTGACAGCGGACGCTCTATCCAGGTTCACACCGATAGAGTCGGAATGGTCCTTAGACGCAGGATCATTCTCCTTCATTCTGAATCAAGTCCCAGAACTGCAGATAGACCTCTTTGCGACGAAACACAACAAGAAGTTGCCCCTGTACGTGTCCCCTACGAGGACCCCTTAGCGGAAGCAGTGGACGCGATGTCCCTCGACTGGAACAGATGGTCCAGGATTTATCTGTTCTCTCCTCACAACCTTCTGTTGAGGGTCCTCAACAAACTGAGATCCTTCAAGGGGGTAGCGGCAATAGTGGCCCACAAGTGGTCGAACAGCGTGTGGTTCCCCCTGGCATTGGAACTACAGCTGAAGTTTGTACCGCTACCAGATCCAGTTCTGACCCAGCGAATCCAGAAGTCGACTGTCTGCGCTTCATTACAGAAAACCCGGACCCTGGAGCTCATGATTTTCTCTCCCTAGCGGTGAGAAAGCGTTTCGGGATTTCGAAAGCCAGCATAGACTTCCTAGAGGAATATAAGTGCAAATCTACTAGAAGGCAATATGAGTCATCTTGGAGAAAATGGGTGTCCTTTGTCAAGGCGAAGAATCCGCAGGAGATCTCGACAGACTTCTGCTTATCTTTCTTCATCCACCTCCATGGTCAAGGATTGGCAGCTAACACGATTTCAGCGTGTAAGTCTGCTTTGACAAGACCCATTCTATATGCCTTCCAGGTCGACCTAGGTAACGAGATCTTTAATAAAGTTCCGAAAGCCTGCGCTAGGCTCAGACCTTCAGCACCTCCAAAGCCCATTTCATGGTCTTTAGACAAAGTTCTTCATTTCGCTTCTCTGTTGAGCAATGAAGAGTGTGCGTTAAAGGATTTGACACAAAAAGTTATTTTCCTATTTGCACTCGCGTCCGGGGCCAGGGTTAGTGAGATTGTAGCCCTCTCGAGAGAGGCAGATCGTGTTCAGTTCCTGGATGGGGGAGAACTGAACCTGTTTCCGGATCCTACGTTTCTCGCCAAGAATGAGTTACCCACCAACAGGTGGGGTCCCTGGAGAATCTGCCCTCTGAAAGAAGATGCATCTCTATGTCCAGTAGAATGCCTAAAGGTCTATCTTCATAGAACTTCAGACTTCAAGGGGGGTCAACTATTCAGGGGAGAAACATCAGGCTCAAATTTATCTCTGAATCAACTCAGAGCGAAAATCACGTATTTTATTCGCAGAGCGGATCCTGACAGTACACTCGCAGGTCACGATCCGAGGAAAGTTGCCTCATCCTTAAATTTCTTTAATTGTATGGATTTTGAACATCTTCGTTCATACACTGGCTGGAAGTCTTCCAGAGTGTTCTTTCGCCACTATGCGAAGCAAGTAGAGGAACTAAAGAGATCTGTGGTAGCAGTGGGTCGCGTCGTCAACCCTACTGTTTAACTCTGCGAGGAACAGTGGTTTTAATTGGGACGATTAATTCCAGGGTGAGTGCGTAGTTACATACTGTACTACAAACTAAGTGAGGGCACTGAGTTGCCCACGTAGACTGTTCCATTTCCAAAGGTTAACCTAGCATAAGTGCAGACATGTGTGCCGAGCGTTTCTAACGCTAATGTCATTGATTTGTAATACAGACTTTTATGACTTTGATACCTCGGTATCTTAAAAAGTGGCATTTAATGTTTTTTCTTTCAGATAAACAAGTTCTGTTTACTAACATACTTATGCTTAAAGTTTTGGGTTATCCTCTTCTTATATATATATATATATATATATATATATATATATATATATATATATATATATATATATATATATATATATATATATATATATATATATATATATATATATTTTGTGGTTAACCTGTCTGTTTATTGTCTGTCAATGAACTTGTTCTTGAGAACCTTGCGTCTCCTTCACCTGTGTCAATTTATTGGTATAATTGAGCATTCATTCTATGTACCTTATCTGGGATAATTCTGATAGAATTGTTCCTTTATGCAAGCTATGTTGCATTGGTTTATGCTTTCCCTTAACGGGAGGACTGCGTCCCATAAGGGGACGATGGCGGTTTTACTAGTTTCCTCCTATGCGGATATAAAGCTTTGTCCAATACAAGTATTGTGCGGAGAACTGGTCGATATTTCATATTGACGCAGTGGTTCTTTACAAACTATGCTTTACTTAATATAGGGTGAGACCACTATATTAGCTTGCCTGGTATTCATACATAGGTATATGTACTCTTCGAGACTTTTCCAGAGTCTAGTAGGACTCTTCCCTGTAGGGGGCAGGAAGCTCTAACATGGTTTATAGTTAGTTGAAAAGATGTATAACGGTAACATCTTAGGTCTCTAGGTCTAGTCGACCGGGAAAACTTACTTCCGGGGAGTACGGCACGTTCTGAGAATCCACAGATACAGTAATGCTCTGGTATACTTCCATCAGGACGACATGGCTTGAGCCCAAAAAACGGATTTTGAGCGAAGCGAAAAATCTATTTTTGGGTGAGATGGCCATGTCGTCCTGATGGACCCGCCCTTCCCTTTCGAAGAAAGGGCTGTAGGACCGCTACCTACATACAGTATCTGTAGCACCTCGTGTACGCTACAAGGAATACAGATGGCGCCAGGATTGGCGCCAGGCACGCTTACGAAACGGGAGATAGGGAGCCTTGGGAGTGGCTCCCCCTTTTTCTTTCCCGATTTCGTTTCTTGCCAATTGACCCCTGCGATACGTAATCTCTGTTCGGGGTGCAGATTGCCATGTGGCGTGTCAAGAATACGTCCTCTGATATGTCGCGATATCCCTTTCACGAGGGATATTCGCTCCAGGAGTTAGAATTCTGGTACCTTAAGGTAAATTCTCTGGGAATATCGCCGTAGTTGTAATATACCCTAGGAAGCTACCCAATAGGAACTTCCATCAGGACGACATGGCCATCTCACCCAAAAATAGATTTTTCGCTTCGCTCAAAATCCGTTATATATATATATATATATATATATATATATATATATATATATATATATATATATATATATATATATATATATATATATATATATATATATATATATATATATATATATATATATATATATATATATATATATTTATATTTATATTGTATTCACTAAGGCACTTCCGCCAATTATGTGGAGTAGCCGACATAAGAACAATGGAACAAAAGTTGACCTTTCCTCTCTCTGCTCCCCCTAGCATGACAAAGGATTTAACCGAGTTTGGCTGGTACTGCTAGAGTTCCACAGCCCAACCTCCCTCTTTATCCACCATAATTAAAGTTTCACACGCTGAATCCCTTACTGCTCCTACGCTTTGCATCCTTCATTCACCCTCTGATGTACATCTGCTTCCACTCCACCATTTGCTGAGACAACAGACCCCAAGTACTTAAACTGAGTTACTTCCTAAAGTAACTCTTCATTCAACATGACTTTCAACCTCGCTCCACCCTCCCTTCTCACGCATCTCATAACCTCACTCTACCCACATTATCTCTCAACTTCCTCTCGCACCTACCCTTCCAAACTGTCACTAATCGACCAAGCTTCTCTTCCGAGGCTGCAATCAGTACACTATTATTCACAAACAACATCTGCTTTACTTCACATTCATGATCCCTCTCATCTATCCGTTTCAATCCTCGGTCAAGCACTCGATCATTCATCTCTCTCATCAAACCATCAAGAAACATATTGAACAGCCATGGCAACATCACACATCCCTGTCACAGCCCCACTTTCACTGGAAACCAATCGCTCACTTCACTTCCTATCCTAACACATGTTTTACTACTTATGTAGAAACTTTTCACTGCTTGCAACAACCCCCGACCAATTCCATGTAACCTCATCACATTCCACATCACTTCCTTATCAAGTCTATCATACTCTTTCTCTAGATCCATAAACGCAACATGTACCTCCTTCCCTTTTGCTAGGAAATTTTCCTGTCTCCCTAGCTGTAAAATCTTATTCATTGATCCTCTACCTCTCCTAAAACTACCCTGTACTTCTGAAATTACATGCTTTGTTTTATACTTAATCATATTAACTGGTACTCTACCATACACTTCTCCAACCACACTCAACATACTAATACCCCTTGAATTACAACACTCATGCACATCTCCCTTACCTTTATATAGTGGTACAATGCACACACACACACACACACACACACACACACACACACACAGTCTACTGGTACTATTGACAATATAAAAAATATACTGAACAGTCTCACCAACCATTCAAGTACAGTCACACGCCATACCTGCATCTTAGTCCTCACACCATCCATATCAAGTGATTTTCTTACTCTCGTTTCATCTAGCGTTCTCCTCACTTCCTCTTTATTAATCTCTCTCGTTCTCGTCTTCCATCACTGGCACCTCAATACCCGCAACGATAATTATATGTCTTCCTATCATTTTCAACATTCAGTAAACTTTACAAATATTCTACTCACATTTTCCTTGCCTCCTCTACTTTTAATAACCTTCCATTACCATCTTTCACTGACTCTTCAATTCTCGAACCTCCCCTCCTTATTCTCTTCACTTCATTCCAAAACTTCTCTTCAATTCTCAAACCTCCCTTCCTTACTCTCTTCACCTCTTCACTTCTTTCCAAATCGTCTTATATATATATATATATATATATATATATATATATATATATATATATATATATATATATATATATATATATATATATATATATATATATATATATATATATATATGGATTACAGGTGAAGATCATATATATAGTGTGCAGCAGGGTCCAAAACACATCGGTAAAAAGGCCATAATTTATTTAGGAAACGTTTCGAACATTGCAATGTTCATTATCAATCTGTAAAAGATATAAATATAAAATTCTTAAAATTTGTACAAAAATTTAAAACAAAATAGTAAAAGAATATTAAAACATTATTGATTTTATAACAGAAAATCGTGAAAAACTAAAACATTGAAACATAAGAGAACCAGTGCTCACCAAGCCATCCATAGGAAAAGGCGAAGAACGAATGAGAAAGAATTGTTACCCATCTACGACTTCAGTTATGCTAGGAAAAGAGGAGAAGCGGAGGCGTTAGAGTTTAAAGAAGGAACTAGGCGTTTAATGTATAATGATTCAAGGGTAGTTAAATATTCGCTATGTTTTGTCCCACCAATAATTGAAAAATGTTTTTTGTTTACTTGGGTTTTGCAAATGGCGGCATGATTCCTTATATTAGAAAATTCTGGGTTACCAAGTCTCTGACCAGTTCTGAAGCTGTATCCCATATGGCTACAGTATCTCATCTGCAACAACCTTCGGCAAGATCCAACATAGATACCGGGACATCCCGGGCACTTGAATTTATAAATGATGTTGGACCTCATGAAGGTCTGCAGTTTGTCTTTGTAGCCAAAAAATACATTAATTTTGAGTGGATTGATTGGGATTAGTTGGATGTTAAGGCAGCCGAACTCTTTTTCTATTATTTGTTTAAGTATTCACATTTCTACTTTTATGGACCATATGAAAATGGAAGTCCGTCACAATGGAATAGGGATCATGAAAATAGCAGATAACTGCAAACATATGCACTTGCATGAAAAAAAAAATATATATATATAAAAATAAAAAAACAGCATTATTAAGGTATGTAACCTTACCATCTTTGTGAGCTGATGATTGGGGGGGGGGGAGCCTATAGGTCTATCTTTCTGAGTCATCAGTAGGCCTTGATTGGTCCTCCCTCGTCCTAGCTTGGGTGGAGATAGGGCTTGGTCGCTGATCATATGATACATGGTCAGTCTCAAGGGCATTGTCGTGCTTGCTTGGGAAATGTCACTGTCCCTTGCCTCTGCCATTCAGGAGCGGCCTTTAAACCACATATTACAATAAACATACATTCTTTACTATTTTTCGTAACAGCCAAATAATGAACAATGCGAAAAAATCGATTACAAAAGTAATCTAAATATTTTGTTCTATATATTTTATTAGGATATATAGGTTATCAATTATGGATGAAAGACACTATCTATTTTTCTCTTTATGCAAATAATTTACGATAGTTTTCGTAAAAAAAAATTCCAATACTTACCTATTTTACCACTACGTAAAATAATGAAAATAATTGCCCATCCAATGGTGTATGAAACAAAGCTTACAATTATTTACAAATGCACAAACAAGATTAGAAAAAAAATAATGTATGCCTTGTTATTATCATTATCAACAACATTTCTTGCTAAGCTACAACCCTAGTTGGAAAAGCAGGATGCTATAAGCCCAGGGGCTCCAACAGGAAAAATAGCCCAGTGAGGAAAGGAAACAAGACAAATAAAATATCTTAATTACAGTAACAACATTGAAATAAATATTTCCTAAATAAAGTATAAAAACATAAACAAAACAAGAGGAAGAGAAATAAGATAGAAGAGTGTGCCCGAGTGTACCCTCAAGCAAGAGAAATCTAACCCAAGACAGTGAAACACCTGGTACAGAGGCTCTGACACTACCCAAGACTAGAGAACAAGAGCTTGATTTTGGAGTGTCCTCCTAGAAGAGCTGCCTACCATAGCTAAATCCTCTCTTCTACCCTTGCGAAGAGGAAAATGGCCACTGAATAATTACAGTGCAGTAGTTGACCTCTTGGTTGAAGAAGAATTGTTTGGTAATCACAATGTTGTCAGGTGTAAGAGGACAGAGGAGATTCTGTAAAGAATGGGTCAGACTATTCGGTGTATTTATAGGCAATGGAAAATTTAACCGTAACCAGAAAGAAGGATCCAATGCAGTACTGTCTGATTCTCATGAAAACGATAGTCTACGTGTAGCTTTCTGTGAATGTTCTTTCTTTGATATTTAGTATAATATAAAAGTAACGAGTAGAGATAGGAAAAAAATATTTCAAACGAAGCTGAGCCGAGTTCCTACATATTTAATCAATATAATATGTAGGTTTCGATAAAAAAAGAGCAATTACATGCAATACATTTTTATCTTTATACCACTAATTTAACGATAAAAGCTTTATATTGTAATTTTCATACTTTTACATACTAAATAACACAAACAAATTAAATGATTCACTTTCAAATCATTTGCAAGATGAAAATTGCAATTCTTTGTAAATGTAAAAACAGAAGAATAAACACTACAAATGAACTTGTAAAATTTTCATGAAAGACACAGTAAAAACACATCACACCATATTGTATACCTAATTATTAAATGAATTAAGCTAGAAACAAATCCAGATTTTAATTAATAGCTGAATAAATCTCCTTTCGGATAGGTCAAATGAAGGGTAGGCTATTTCAGTTAATATTTAAGCAGATTTACCTTGATTCTAAATTTATATGTACACACACACACACACACACACACACATATATATATATATATATATATATATATATATATATATATATATATATATATATATATATATATATATATATATATATATATATATATATATATATATATATATATATATATATATATATATATATATATATCCAGCCAAGGCCACAGGAAAAATAAAACAAGGTGTACCGAGTGCTTTCGTGTTATTTCAACACATTTTCGAGGTACAATGCATAAAACACAGAGAACATCTAACAAAGTAAACAAACAAAAGAAAAATGAAAAAATTGAAAACAGGTATTCAAAGTCCGTTTAAAACTAGTACAGCAGATACAGAACAGTTCAACAGGTGATTAAAAAGAAACAATCTTACAAATCTCGTTAACAACAAATGGGTCCAGTTTGTACATACCCTGGCTTACATTCATTAAGTCACTGTGATATTTGATAAAAGCAGATTCAATTATATTTCTACGTGTTATATTATTACAATATAAAACAACTTTTGCCCCCTCCCAATGAATCATGTGATTAAAATTATTAATGTGTAAAAACAAAGCATTCGAGATTTGTCCCGTTCTCACACTATATTTGTGTTGTTTAATTCTGGTGTCCAGTCCCTTCCCAGATTGTCCGAGATAAAGGCACTTGCAGTTCATGCAAGGAACCCCGTAAATGCAGCCCTGAGAAACTTTGGGAGAATTCCTTATCAGTATGCTTTTCAGTGTATTCGAAAATTTAAAAACAACATTAATATTAAAATTCTTGCAAAAACTTGGAACCCTCCGTAAGAGGTCATTATATGGTAAAACGAGCACAGTATCATTATTAAAAGTCATTCTCGGAGTTGCAGAATAAAAAGTTCTTTGTGCTTTTTGTAAAGCACATTCAATAAAATATTCACGGTATTTCAATTTTTCCGATATGTTGAAGATATTTTCAAACTCTTCCTGAAGAAATTCCGGGTTGCAGATACGTACCGCTCTTAAAAACATTGAAGAAAAAGTAGTCTTCTTAACTTGATTATTATGGTTGGAATAATAGTGAATATATGAATTTACGTTTGTAGGTTTTCTATACACTGAGTATTTGAAGCCATTTAGAGTACGGTGAACATTTACATCCAAAAATGAAAAACAACCATCACGTTCTTCTTCACAAGTGAAATTAATGGAAGGTACCAAATTGTTCAGTTCAAAGAGAAAAGCATTTACATTTTCGGTTAGAGGCCATATGCAAAAAATATCATCAACATACCTAAACCACAAAACACCATAAGGCAAAATATTAGGTAAAAATCTTGTTTAAAAAAAACTCCATATATAAAATACTTAAAACAGGTGAAAGAGGATATCACAGTGACTTAATGAATGTAAGCCAGGGTATGTACAAACAGGACCCATTTGTTGTTAACGAGATTTGTAAGATTGTTTCTTATCAGCTGTACTAGTTTTAAACGGACTTTGAATACCTGTTTTCAATTTTTTCAGTTTTTTTTTTTTTTTTTTTTTACTTTGTTAGATGTTTCTGTGTTTTTAGCATTGTACCTCGAAAATGTGTTGAAATAACACGAAAGCGCTCGATACGCCTTCTTTTATTTTTCCTGTGGCCTTGGCTGAATATATTGTCACGTGCTATTTAGTGACTTAAGAGCATACACAGTATATATATATATATATATATATATATATATATATATATATATATATATATATATATATATATATATATATATATATGTATATATATATATATATATATATATATATATATATATATATATACATATATATATATATATATATATATATATATATATATATATATATATATATATATATATATATATATATTTTTGGGCTCAAGCCATGTCGTCCTAATGGAAGTTCCTATAGGGTAGCTTCCTAGGGTATATTACAACTACGGCGATATTCCCAGAGAATTTACCTTAAGGTACCAGAATTCTAACTCCTGGAGCGAGTATCCCTCGTGAAAGGGATATCGCGACATATCAGAGGACGTATTCTAGACACGTCACATGGCAATCTACAACCTGGACAGAGATTTCGTCTCGTAGGAGGTGATTGACGAGATACGAATTCGGGAAAGAAAAAGGGGAGCCGCTCCCAAGGCTTCCCTATCCCCCGATTCGTATGCGTGCCTGGCGCCAATCCTGGCGCCATCTCCATTCCTTTTTGCGTAGCTTAACAACTCGGTGTTTTTTCCTGTTTTTCTCGCAAATCTTGGATTTATTCGACTTTTCATGGCTTCTTCGTCTTCGTCGGCCTCTGATAAGTTGAGTATAGTGTCTGTTATGTATAAATGTAGGCTCTTGGTAAAATTTTGAGTGATTAATAGGATTAATCTTTGATACAAGAGCCGTAGCCTACCAGAGGTGTCCTGGACACTGTCACTCGCTAGGTATAAATTAGTTAGTCAGAGCGACATTCCTGGTTGTTTTGCTTTAATAAATTTTTGCTATTTAGCATTACATAGGATTTCCTTTCGTGCTTAGTATTATTTGGCGAAGTATTCGCCATTCTGGCCTACGCTAGGCCATGTAGCCTAGTCGTTTGGTCCTAGTACTTCATGCATGATTATGGTTTTTCCGAGTGTAATTAAAATTTTATTGAAGCTTTAGGCTATATTTTATACATTTTAGACTGTGTGGAATATTTCCAAGATTGTATACGTGTGAGTTTCGGTGAATTAGGTAATCGATTCTCTTGGTGCCTAGGCTAATTGCTTATGGAGCCTTAGTATACTTTATCATACTCCCCGGTTGCTTTCTTTTCTTCGGAGAAGGTATGCAATCCCTTTCCCTCTGTTTAAGCCTTGGTCTTATCCCTAAGTGGTTTTTTCCGAATTTATTTTCGATAAAACTATACTAGGGTGTTACTGTACCTTCCTGTTCCTGTAGTTATGGTTCAAGAGGGACAGAACAACAGAGTTTTTAGTCTGAGTCTGTGTTGCCTGGCTTGGGGCAGAGTCCCCCTCGCTGACCTAACACATACAAAGGGAGCTTAGCTCCCTTAGGTCACTACCGAAGGTTTCTGTAGTTATGATTCCTTCTTTTGTGATCGACCAGACTAAGTCCTGTTGCTGTTCTCGGGGGAGGATAAGTTCTTCCCTTGGGAGTAGCAACGCCTTCCTTGCTTTGGTGCTCTGGAAGCTGGCAAGTATTGATGGCCTTTTCCCTTAGATCTCCCTTAGGCTAAGATAAGTTTCTTGGCTGCGGGTGATCTGTCACTAAAGCAAGGTTGGCAAGACCCTCTTGTCCCTTCCCCCTCTATCTCCGTAATGGCCTAGCAATTACTGTACTGTACCTTGCCGGCCGGCAGAGCTGGCCGGCAGGGGTCTTACTGTACTGTACGTCGTTCTACTTCTGGACCTAGTATAGGTTGGGATGTGGAATTGACTCAGCCCATTGCCGGCCGGCAGAGTTGCTGGCCGGCAAGGGTCTTATGTTTTCGAGTGCTGCCCGGACCTCTCTTGGTCCCTCATCCATGCCTGCCGGCAGAGCCGGACGGCATTGGTCAAGGAAGCCTGAATTAGTTTCTCCCCTTCCTTATATGCACTCTTTCGGTTGCCGGGCTTGGAGGTAGTGTACACTCTTATCCCGGCATCCATTCTATTTTCTTCTAGTGCTGTACCTGTCCCGGCTGCCGGCCTATGAGGCCGGCAGCCGGGCGGGTGTAGTTCTCTGGTTCTTTTGCTGCCGGCTGGCATCGGTCTTGTACCTTTGCCGGCCGGCTTATGTCAGTCTTTGTCTGCCGGTCACCAAGAGTGTGGCCGGCAGCTGGGTACTACCTTGTGTAGTTGCTGGCCGGCAGCCATTGCCGGCCAACACTGGCTGTTACCGGCCGGCAGTTGCTGCCGACCGGCACAGGCATTTGAACCAGAGTGCTGCCGCCCTATAGCTGTTAAGTAGTATACTTTAAAGCTAGTTGTGGTGTGTGCCGGCCGGCAAAGGCAGGCCGGCACACATCCCCCTATACTGTACTAGTATTCTTCTGTATAGCATATACAGTAAGAAGAAAACTATAGCAAAGGTTTTGGTACTGCACTGTATCTTCTAACACTATTGTGTTTTCTTGCACATCCCTTTGCTGTTGCCCTCAGATAGGAAGCTGAGTTCTTCCCTGTCTATTATCCAGGATTTTAAAATCATTGCTTAGGTGTGAGCTCCACCTGTTTCCTCTGGAAACCTTGCATTGGTTACTCTAGAAGAGATAAACCATTTTTTATTTTATTATCTGGAAGGCTGCAACAATGGGTTGTGAGGGAAACACAAGTGTGTGTCTTTCCTTTCTGAATTGTTATGCTATACTATGCATATCCAGTGATACATAGTTCACTTGATACTCATGGAAATTTCTTCTCTTTACAGAAGGACACTCCGAAGTGGGGAAGTGCTTTCTGCAATGTCAGCAGCAAGAACCTCTGCGGACATGAGTTTTGTAGGAGACACGCAGCATACGCTGTCTCCAAGGATGATATCCGGTATTGGGACCCTCAGGTATGTACTGTGTGCACTAACCTGATTAATGAGACATTTAAATAGCTAGGAAGAAGCTTCGTACCTGGGTAAGGGGCTTCCAAAAGAACACTTCTGGCCCTTATCTTCCAAGTGAGAAGATGAGGGCGTATCTTTTCCCTAAGGCATCAGCTGATGCAGTGATTCCCCAGCCTCAAGAGGAGATCCCCTAAGTTCAGATCCAGGTGGATGCTGAAGTCGCGGTCGCGATGCAAGACATCCAGCTAAATGACAGGATATCTGATGTGGACGGGTGTCAGGAGGAAGACCTCCTGGCAGAAGCCCAGGATGAAGTTCAAGCCCCTCTACATCGGCCGGTCTCCCAGTAGAGCTGGGACAGGCCCTCTCTTCTATTGTTGGAATGATCCAACAAATGCAGAAGGAGAATCAGGAGAAGGCGGCTGCAATGGAACTGTGAATGCAGTGCCTTGCAGAATCACATGGGCCCCAGAAAAAGCTCAATGTGAAAGACCTTCCCTTGTGCTCAGATGCTAACCCATGGAGGTATGCTGAGCACATGCCGATGACGACTGGAAAGATCGTCATCTCGGATAAGCTGGGCTCAGTTCCCCTGGAGGGTGGAATTCTGGCCCAGCAAGGCATCATATCCGGACTGTTATGTCCGGCTGAGGAAGGAACCAGCTTCAAAGGAGGAGACAGAGCCGAAGGAGGTCATAGTGATGGACCATGCTAAGGCTCAAGCTCTACTTTCATCCTCGATGAAAGAGAGGGGCTTCTCTAACTCAAAGGTAGCTGCATTGAATAGGAAGCTCCCTTCCTTTGTGTCCTCGCCTACTAGAGCCTTCCCCCTTTTACAGAAAGGGTTTCTGGCTGTACTAAAAGCAATTGAGGCCGGCAAGTCTTGCCCCTCCCTAGAGGAGTGTAAACCCTTGTCGCTGGCCCTGCCTATGGACCACAAAGACTGGAAGGACGTCCATCTTACGTTCTCAGTGGGAAAGTTGGAGGCTGATATTGCCGGACGTCAGTTCGGCAAGGACCTCCCTAAGCTGTCTGACTTTCTTTTGCGAAGTGAGTTCGATACAAAAGAAAGACTGACTGCCTCAATGTCTCTTCAGACTACTCTCGAGACGATGGCAAGTGACCCCAAGGTCCATGAAATGTTCATGGTAGTGGCCAAGCCTCATCTGGCCACAGTGACGAAGGACCTTTATGGCTTCGTCAAGGCAAGGAGAGCTTGTAGGGAGTTCGTGTTTACCTCGGCTACGGTGAGGCACGAGCTAAAGAGACTAATCTCCTCCAACATTTGGGGAAAAGACCTTTTTCCCTACCGACTTGGTCAAAGAAGTTTTTGATAAAGCCGCCTTGGAGAATAGAAACCTTCTCCAGAAGTGGGGCCTGGCTATCAAAAGAAAGTCTTCCCCGGATGAGGGTCCTCAACCAAAGACGAAGACTATGAGGACTAGGCTACCGTCTCGGCCAGCCAAGCCTCTTAGACAGCAACAGCAACTGCAATTGCCATTGCCCCCAGTGCCCCAGATCGTGGCACAAACCCCGACCATCTTTCAGTTGGTACCCCAGGCCGTGTCGACACAGTCCACGGCATTCACCCCAGCGTTCGAAGGGCAGTCTACTTCCTTTCGAGCAAAGCCTAGAGGAGCAGCCAGAGGCTCGTCTAGACGCCCCTCAAGGGGAAGGGGATTCAGGGGCGGTCGTGGTCAGGAAGGCAAGACCTCAGGACGGCAGTCCAAGTGAGGTGATACCGGTAGGAGGGAGACTTCTGAAATTTCGGGATCGGTGGTCCTTCGATCCCTGGGCCCACAGCCTACTCAAGAATGGACTGGGCGGGAGCTGGTACAGCATTCGGTTTTTCCAACACTCCACCCCCGTTATGGAGGAGTACGTTCAAGAACGGTTGGAGAAAAAGGGTGAAGCCCATCAATTTCTAAGGGAGGCTGTTTTGTGTTCCCAAGAAAGACTCGGAAAAGCTCAGAGTCATTCTGGACTTGTCGCCACTTAACAAGTTCATAGTGAATTGCAAATTCAAAATGCTAACACTGCAACACATAAGGACCTTACTGCCCAAGAGGGCATATTCCGTCTCTATAGACTTGTCAGACGCCTACTGGCACATTCCAATTAGCCATCGACTCTCCCCCTACCTAGGGTTCAGGCTACAACGAAGACTATACGCCTTCGGAGCCATGCCATTCGGGCTAAACATAGCCCTAAGGATTTTTACGAAGCTTGCGAGCGTAGCTCTCAAACAATTTTGCCTAAAGGGAATTCAGGTAGTAGCCTACCTGGACGACTGGTTGGTGTGGGCAGCATCCGAGACAGAATGCTTGCAAGCTTCCAGTCAAGTGATCCAGTTCCTAGAGTACCTAGGCTTCAAGATCAACAGAAAAAGTCTCGACTTTCTCCATCTCAAAAGTTCCAGTGGCTAAGATCCACTGGGACCTTTTGTCACACCGTTTCTCCACCCCGGCGAAGAAAAGGAAGGAGATAGCGGGTTCTGTCAAGAGACTTCAAGATTCCGAAAGGATATCAAGACACGAGCAGGAGAGAGTACTGCTCTCTCTCCAGTTTGCTTCGGTGACAGACCCAGTGCTAAGAGCACAGCTAAAGGATGCAATCGGAGTTTGGAGAAGTTATGCATCAAACGCGTGAAGAGATCTGAGAAGACCAGCCGCTTCGGCTAAGTACTCTTCTCAGGCCTTGGTCCCAAGCCAGACATCTAAAGAAGTCAGGTTCTTCTTCAGCCACCTCCCCCGTCGGTGACGATTCACTCAGACGCCTCAAAGGAGGGATGGGGAGGTCACTCTCATCGGAAAAAAGTCCAGGGGACTTGGTCCAGGCTATTCAAGACCTTTCTCATAAAACTTTCTAGAAGCTAGGGCAGTGCTCCTTACCTTAAAGAAAGTCTCCCCGCGTCATTCGTTCCACATAAAGTGGTAATAGACAGCGAGGTAGTTGTAAGATACTTGAATCGACAAGGATCGAGGTCACCACCTCTCAACCAGGTGATGTTGGCCGTCTTCCGATTGGCGGAAAAGAAGAAGTGGTACCTGTCGGCAGTTCACCTTCAAGGAGTCCGCAATGTGACAGCGGACGCTCTATCCAGGTTCACTCCGATAGAGTCGGAATGGTCCTTAGACGCAGGATCATTCTCCTTCATTCTGAATCAGTCCCAGAACTGCAGATAGACCTCTTTGCGACGAAAGACAACAAGAAGTTGCCCCTGTACGTGCCCCGTACGAGGACCCCTTAGCGGAAGCAGTGGACGCGATGTCCCTCGACTGGAACAGATGGTCCAGGATTTATCTGTTCCCTCCTCACAACCTTCTGTTGAGGGTCCTCAACAAACTGAGATCCTTCAAAGGGTAGCGGCAATAGTGGCCCACAAGTGGCCGAACAGCGTGTGGTTCCTCCTGGCATTAGAACTGTAGCTGAAGTTTGTACCACTACCAGATCCAGTTCTGACCCAGCGAGTCCAGAAGTCAACTGTCTGCGCTTCATTACAGAAAACCCGGACCCTGCAGTTCATGATTTTCTCTCCCTAGCGGTGAGAAAGCGTTTCGGGATTTCGAAAGCCAGTATAGACTTCCTTGAGGAATATAAATGCAAATCTACTAGAAGGCAATATGAGTCATCTTGGAGAAAATGGGTGGCCTTTTGTCAAGGCGAAGATTCCGCAGAAGATCTTGACAGACTTCTGCTTATCTTTTTTCCCCACCTCCATGGTCAAGGGTTGGCAGCGAACACGATTTCAGCGTGTAAGTCTGCTTTGACAAGACCCATTCTATATGCCTTCCAGGTCGACCTAGGTAACGAGATCTTTAATAAAGTCCCGAAAGCCTGTGCTAGGCTCAGACCTTCAGCACCTCCAAAGCCCATCTCAGGGTCTTTAGACAAGTTCTTCATTTCGCTTCTCTGTTGAGCAATGAAGAGTGTGCGTTAAAGGATTTGACACAAAAAGTTATTTTCCTATTTTGCACTCGCGTCCGGGGCCAGGGTTAGTGAGATTGTAGCCTCTCGAGAGAGGCAGGTCGTGTTCAGTTCCTGGATGGGGAAGAACTGAACCTGTTTCCGGATCCTACGTTTCTCGCCAAGAATGAGTTACCCACCAACAGGTGGGGTCCCTGGAGAATCTGCCCTCTGAAAGAAGATGCATCTCTATGTCCAGTAGAATGCCTAAAGGTCTATCTTCATAGAACTTCAGACTTCAAGGGGGGTCAACTATTCAGGGGAGAAACATCAGGCTCAAATTTATCTCTGAATCAACTCAGAGCGAAAATCACATATTTTATTCGCAGAGCGGATCCTGACAATACACCCGCAGGTTACGATCCGAGGAAAGTTGCCTCATTCTTAAATTTCTTTAATTGTATGGATTTTGAACATCTCCGTTCATACACTGGCTGGAAGTCTTCCAGAGTGTTCTTTCGCCACTATGCGAAGCAAGTAGAGGAACTAAAAGAGATCTGTGGTAGCAGTGGGTCGCGGTGTTAACCCTACTGTTTAACTCTGCGAGGAACAGTGGTCTTAATTGGGACGATTAATTCCAGGGTGAGTGTGTAGTTACATACTGTACTACAAACTAAGTGAGGGCACTGTGTTGCCCATCCAGACTGTTCCATTTCCGAAGGTGAACCTAGCATAAGTGCAGACATGTGTGCCGAGCGTTTCTAACGCTAATGTCATTGATTTGTAATACAGGCTTTTATGACTTTGATACCTCGGTATCTTAAAAGTGGCATCTAATGTTTTTTCTTTCAGATAAACAAGTTCTGTTTACTATCATACTTATGCTTAAAGTTTTGGGTTATCCTCTTCTTATATATTGTAATATTATTGCTTTATTTTTCTAAATTATTTAAGTTTTTATAGATGTATAAGGCTTAATATATTGTAGACTTATTGTTTACTTTTTTTTTGATAGTTTGTCTTTTCACTGGTGGTTATGTTAGTGTTTATAATGGACTAACGGCTGTTTTATATTTTCAAGTGGTGTGGATTACGTGGCTGCGCTCCTGCGTGAACGGAGTTTTGGAGGGGCTTTGTTTGAGGATGGTTCGTTAGTGTGTTTCTGAGCCTCCAACCTTGTAGGGTACGACTTTTGTGATTGGATCTATATTATTCCACGCCTTTGCAGAGCCACATTTTGAAGCTATTGAGCTTGTGTTGGATATCCTTTCTCTGCAGCAAGACGTCTCATCTTAACATTTTGTGCACTGCCCTTGGTTCAGTAAAAGCCAAGGGGACCTCTCTGTCCCAAGGTAATAATATTTATGCCTATTTAAGTATCGCGATCACGACCTGTCAGCTGACGTCATTACTGGAGCTTGTGAAAGCCTTTCAATCAAACCAGCCATCGTCCACTAGATAGGGATATTTAGTTTGTATTTGTTAGGTTGTTCTCACTTTTCGTTGGCCTTCTCCTTTCTGGACCCTCTCTCCTTTTAGTATGTTTGTGTTGATGACCTTTCTTTAATTGTGTAATTGTTTTCTTTTGCAGGGAGTTTAAGAGTGAGTGTGTATCATTTATTATTGTATTATTGTGGTTCAGGTGTTATTTCTGTCTAAATATTATGTATTAAAATTAAGGAGATTTTTGTGGTATTTTCTTTGTCCCCTTGAGTTGACTTTGCACTCGTATTAATGTTTAGATACTATTCCACCTTTAGTGGATTTAGTACTGTATGAGGGTGAATACTATTTGAAAAGTGTAGTGTTTTGTGTGGTGGTCAAAGCCAGCCATCACAAGTGGCGACCGTGGCAGGATTGTTCGTTCCTGAGTATTCACCTGTTTATGCAAAGTTAATTCTTGGGGTAATTTTTTTTTTCAGGCAGTGTATTTTCACCTCCTCGGTGTTGTTTTATGTAAATTTAGTGTTTTGTGTGAATAAGTGATCATGGCTGTTAACGTATTCGAACTCCTTAGAGGAGAGGGGTGGCAAGATAGGTTGGCAGAGTTAAATAGGGAAGACTTGGAAATTGTTGCAGAGCATTTTGAATTGGAATATGATGTGTCCATTAGAAAGGGTGTATTGCTATTGCAAATTTATGATTATGTTAAGACTGTAAAGACAAGTGGGGAACAAGAGGTGAAACCTGATAATGTAGTGTCAGTAGAAATTTTGGATAGGCAAATTGCCCTGAGACAAATGGAATTTGAAATGGAAAAGTTTAAGGCAGGGGAAAGAGAAAAGGAGAGGCAGCATGAGATTGCTATGAGAAACCCAGTTTCTTTTTCCCCCGCCCATTCCCCAAATAGGTTAGTAACTCCTGCTATTAATTTATCGCAGGCTCTCAAATTTGTACCTAAATTCGAAGAAAATAATGTAGCAGAGTTTTTTGTATCGTTTGAGAGGATTGCTGCAAGGTTGGAGTGGCCCCAAGAGTATTGGACCACTCTTATACAAAGTAAATTGGTTGGAAGAGCTCAGAGGGTATATGTAACGCTGGAGGAGGATCTATCAGCAGATTATGAGAGTGTGAAGGCTATTGTCTTGAAGGCCTATGAGTTAGTCCCTGAAGCTTATAGGCAACGCTTCCGGAACTTAGAAAAATGTAGGGAACAAACTTATGTTGAATTTGCCAGGGCGAAGGAACAGTATGCTAGCGATTGGTTCAAGTCCAAGGAGGTGGGAGATTTTGAGAAATTGAAGGAGTTAATGTTGGTGGAGGAGTTTAAAAGGTGTGTCCCGGATAAACTGAAGGTCCACCTCGAAGAGTTGAAACTCGAGACTGTTCAGGAGGTAGCCATCGCTAGTGACGAATATTGCTTGTCTCATAAGAGTGAGTTAGGGGGAGTAACGACAAAGGTGAATTCTGGTTGGGTTAAGACGGGTAGGAATAATAATGCTAATCCTAATAATAATGCTAAGGTGTTTAGTAGAAATAATCAGGGTAACGCTAATAATAATTTTTCTCCTAACAGAGGCAATAGGCCAAATATATATAATCCAGAGAAATTGAAAACATTGACGTGCTTCTTTTTCAATAAGAAGGGGCACGTAAAGAGTATGTGTTATGCGTTTAGAAAATCTCAAAATGCTAATGTTAGGCCAGTGATGGGGTGTGGAAGAGAGAGAGAGAGAACCTACCCCAACAACATCCGCTGATCAATGACTACCTGGTTGTTTTGACAGATATTTGTCCTTCGGTAGTGTCTCCTTCGCCAATTCATCCGAGAAAAGACGAGTGCGTATTTTGCGTGATACCGGTGCAGCTCAGTCTTTGATACTAAGGGAGGCATTACCTTGTAATTTTGTACCCAAAAGTGGGGAATTTGTGTTATTGGCTGGTTTTCCTGATTCCGTAAAGTCGTATGCTATTGAAAATTTTAATTTAATCTGCCCTTCCTTTGCAGGGAATTTGAAATTAGCCATTGTTGATAAATTCCCGGTTAAGGAGGTTGATGTTGTGTTAGGGAATGATGTGGCTATGAAGAATAATAATTGTCCGATATTGATAAACCCTAATAGTGAAGTAGCAGCAGTTACTCGTTCTAGTGCTAGAATTGTTGACGCTGCAGAGTCAACAATTGATGTAGATTTAAGTAGTTTAGATCGTAGTGATAGCCTAGATGTAGATCTTGGAATGTTAACGGACAAGTTAAATTGGACCACTGAAGAGCTAATCAAAGCCCAGAAAAAGGAGTTTCGGGAACTCCCTATCGAGTCAGGGGAGGTGTCTGATATGACTGGTCCAAAATTTAAGATAATTAATATTTTATATAGGTTGAGTAGGCCTATGGGGGTGGATAATGTTGATTATGAAATTGTGAAACAGATAATGGTTCCTTTTGGTTACAGGAAGGAGTTAATGTCGTTGGCGCACGAAAGTGGTCTGGCCGGCCATTTTGGAATTCATAAAACTTCTTGCAAATTGTTAGGGAATTATTATTGGCCGAATTTGAAGGCAGATGTAAAGAAGTTTGTCAATAGTTGTGATGTGTGCCAGAGGGTCGGTAAACCCCAATCAGCGGATTCCAAAATCGCCTCTATGTCCTATTCCTGTAGTTTCCGAACCTTTTAAGGAAGTCATTATTGATGTGGTTGGACCATTACCGAAGACGCGTAGTGGTAATGAATATATTTTGACAATCATGGATAGGATGTCTCGATATCCCGAGGCAATACCACTACGTACAATAAAGAGTGTTAAAATTGTAGATGTACTAATTGACTTTTTTACCAGGTTTGGGATGCCTAAGATTATTCAATCGGATTGTGGTTCTAATTTTGTTAGCAGGTATTTCAGAGATAAAATGGCAGAGTTAAATATAAAACATGTGACCTCTTCTCCATATCATCCGGAAAGCCAGGGAGCTCTGGAGAGATTTCATCAGACCCTGAAATCCATGGTAAAGAAATATTGTTTGATTAATGGTTCTGAATGGGATAAGGAATTACCTTATTTGTTGTTCGCGTGTTCGTTCCTGTCCCAAGTCAGTCTTTAGGTTTTTCGCCTTTCAGCCTTGTGTTTGGCCATTGTGTTCGAGGTCCTCTTGATGTGGTTCGTGAGTCTTGGGAGGGAGACGTCCCTGAGGTTAATTTATTGGATTATGTGTCTAATCTAGGCGATAAATTAACCAAGGCTTGGAAATTTGCGGGTGAAAACTTATTATGTAGCCAAAAAAGAATGAAGTTTTTCTTTGATAGAAGGTCCAAGGCACGCAACTTTGCGGTAGGCGATAAAGTTTTGGTTTTGTTACCCTTCCCAGGGAATCCATTGAAAGCTTCTTTTTCAGGTCCTTGGAAAATTTTGAAAAAAGTAAGTGAAGTTAACTATTTAGTGGAGACACCTCAAAGAAGGAAACCTTTTCAACTGTGTCATGTAAATATGTTGAAAGCTTATATGGAACGGGAAAAAGTCATTCCTGTGGCAACTATTGGGAACACGGTAGATTCTGAGAACAATAACCATTTTTCTTTTTCAGAGGGGGAGGGTATTGATGATAATTGTTTTAATGGATGTGAATGGCGGTCGGATAATAGAAAGTCTTTGGAAAAATTTTCGGGAGTAATTTCACATTTAGGTAAGGAAGAAACAAAGGTCTTTGAAAAATTTAGTATCTAATTATAAAGAATTATTTTCGGATGTACCGGGTAGGACTTCGGTCCTTGAACATGATGTAGAGGTAGGTAGCGCCACTCCTGTGAAACAATCTCCTTACAGGTTGAATCCCTTCAAAAATGAGGTTGTAGCAAAGGAAGTGGATTATATGCTAAAACATGACCTAATTGAACCTAGTCAAAGTCCTTGGTCATCACCTGTTGTATTGGTCAAGAAATCCGACGGTGATTTCAGGTTATGTTTTGATTACCGTAAGTTGAATGAGTTATCTAAATCTGATTGTTATCCATTACCTCGAATTGAGGATTGTATTGATCGAATGGGGAAAGGCCAAATATATTAGCAAATTCGATTTGTTGAAAGGTTATTGGCAAGTTCCTCTTTCAAAGCGGGCAAGGGCCCTGTCTGCTTTTGTAACACCACAGGGATTGTTTCAATGTAAAGTTATGCCGTTTGGTATGAAGAACGCGGCTGCTACCTTTCAGAGGTTAATGAATACTTTAGTCCATGGTTTAGAAGGATGTGTTGTGTATATTGATGATATTGTTATTTATAGCGATGATTGGGAAACCCATTTAAAACGTATTAGGGCACTATTTGAGGTGTTGAAAAAGGCAAATTTGGTAATTAATTTAAAGAAAAGCGATTTCGCAAAGGCGAAGGTGGTATATTTGGGTCATGAGGTTGGTAATGGTAAAGTTGCTCCTAAGCAGGCCAATATCGAAAGTATTGAAAATATGGTAGTCCCTAAATGTAGGAGGGATGTCAGAAGATTCCTTGGTTTGAGTGGGTACTACCGAAGGTTTGTTAGGAATTTTTCGGATATAGCCGATCCGTTAACAAATCTCTTGAGAAAGAATGTAGCATTTGTCTGGACGAATGAAACGCAAAGGGCTTTTGATAATTTAAAAAGAGTTTTAATTAATTT
>NC_090745.1:69521597-69523909 GCF_036898095.1 Palaemon carinicauda | reverse complement strand
AGGTATCATTGTTATTTAGTGGTTTTAAAAAAAAATAATAAATAAATGATTTTGGTTTGGCTTTCTAATTTGTGATCTTATCACTACCATTTAAAAAAAAAGCCGAGGAATGTCCTAAAAGAGCATATTGTAGATAATTCTTTTATAAAAAAAAAAAACCCACAAAGAATATTTATGATATGATGATATCATACTCGTGTAGCATATATTAGTTTCTCTGGAAATGGACATTCCTATGAAAGTATTACTGTGATAGAAACTGCAAACAGTATATGGAAGCGAAGAATTCATTATAGTTATGACTGGGATTTTCTAATAGTACTTACCTAAAATCATAATGATTGATTCTACGGATTAGGTCAATGGATAACATTTAACAAACAATACGGATGATGGCAATAATGATATAAAATGCCATGATAGGAAAAATGGGGCAGACTCTCAGATTGTTGTTAATATAAAAAAAAATTGCGTGTTCATATTAGATTTACATTATAATGTTCAATAATGAGAAAACCTTCATAAAACTTTTTATTGGATAATTGTGATTATTCCTTTAAATAATATCATATTCTAAATTATAGAAATCAATTATTAAATGTGTTTTTATATATTAATCCACAGCCACATACAATCACAATTTTGTTCTATTTCTCTGTCCCTCCCAAACTATTCCAAATATATTACAATAACATTAATAACAAATGCAACCGTTTCTAGACCACTGTAGGACAAAAGACTCAGATATGTTAAATAATGTTAAGAATGTGGCCATTTCTCATCACCAAGCTGGCCAGTGTGAATTGGTGATGGCAGAAGACTTTTACCTGAATGTGAAAAACAAACAAACTTAGTATGGGTGGCCCAGACTAGTACAGCTTTGCTGATCAAACACTTTTACCAAAATAAGATATCTCACACATATACATACACACACACACACATACACACACACACACACACACACACACATATATATATATATATATATATATATATATATATATATATATATATATATATATATATATATATATATATATATATATATATATATATATATGTGTGTGTGTGTGTGTGTGTGTGTGTGTGTAATCATCATTATCAAAAGCCATAACTAGTCCACTGTGGGATGGAGTCCTGAGACACATCATTTTTTATTGTCTCTGCAGTTTCATTGAACATTATCTTAGGTTTACTCTTTCATTTTTAATCTCATCCTTCTGCGATTATTATTGAAATATTCTATCATGTTTTGCTAGGCTTCCAAGTATTCACTAACACAAAACTCCGCATATGCAAATCTTAATTCATTATGTTATTCTACTTTAACGTTAATTCCTACATTTTCCAAGTGTAAAATTTTGAAATCTTCGCCCAGACACGTGAGTAATATAGAAATAAGATCTCCCTGTCTAACTGCTATCTCAATAAGAATGTTTTCATCATTTACATGTAGTTTTGGTACTGCTCTACTTCCTGTATAATCTTCAATTGTTCTAACATAATATTAACCTATTCCTTATTCTTTGAAGGATCTTCACTAGTATTGAAGTTTTGACAAAATCATAATCTTTCTCATAGTCTCTAAATGCAATAAATATTGGTTTATTATACTTTGTTCAGTTTCCATTGTCTGGATATTTACGCTGTCATTGTCATTTGTGAATAACCTCTTGTAAGGCATGCCTGCTCTATTTAGTTCATTAAAATATAGGTTTCTTTCACATTAAAATCTAGGTTTCTTTCACATGCATTGTGGTTTGTTATACTGTATTGATTTTCCATTAGCTTGCCGATTAAATGGGTAAGGTTAGTTGTGAGTATTCACTTCGGAAGCCTGTATGCTCTATCAGATTCATTAAAGTCAGGCTGTCTGTTTTTTCAGCCTTACATGATCATTGCGGTAGATGAGGCTTGGGGCATCCTTTTTTCTTAAGAGTGGTACTGGGTTCTATAGAATGGTGGGTTAATTTACACCCCAGGATTAAAACAGCGGTCTGTGAATCATAATGTACACTTAGGCATGTACAACCTTGGTCCTCTGACTTTGAGAGTTCAGTGTTAGCAAAAGACCAATTTATAATTAACCATATAAATGCTAGTAATAGAGGGGGTTCTCACTTGAAGGGTATTCAGAAAAGAAGGTTAGTATTCCATTGGGGCTTGAGTACACACAGTGCTTTACACATGAAGAGAAATCTTATTTGACAAAGTTCAAAATATACAAAAACACCGAAATGGTGCTGTACACAAGTTGGTTTAATAATAATGACAGAATAAAATTTGGAGTCACTGCTGCCCGCCTCAGC
>NC_090745.1:69484097-69516597 GCF_036898095.1 Palaemon carinicauda | reverse complement strand
TTGTCGCTGGCCCTGCCTATGGACCACAAAGATTGGAAGGACGTCCATCTTACGTTCTAAGTGGGGAAGTTGGAGGCTGATATTGCCGGACGTCAGTTCGGCAAGGACCTCCCTAAGCTGTCTGACTTTCTTTTGCGAAGTGAGTTCGATACAAAAGAAAGACTGACTGCCTCAATGTCTCTTCAGACTACTCTCGAGACGATGGCAAGTGACCCCAAGGTCCATGAAATGTTCATGGTAGTGGCCAAGCCTCATCTGGCCACAGTGACGAAGGACCTTTATGGCTTCGTCAAGGCAAGGAGAGCTTGTAGGGAGTTCGTGTTTACCTCGGCTACAGTGAGGCACGAGCTAAAGAAACTAATCTCCTCCAACATTTGGGGAAAAGACCTTTTTCCCTACCGACTTGGTCAAAGAAGTTTTTGATAAAGCCACCTTGGAGAATAGAAACCTTCTCCAGAAGTGGGACCTGGCTATCAAAAGAAAGTCTTCCCCGGATGAAGGTCCTCAACCAAAGAGGAAGACTATGAGGACTAGGCTACCGTCTCGGCCAGCCAAGCCTCTTAGACAGCAACAGCAACTGCAATTGCCATTGCCCCCAGTGCCCCAGATCGTGGCACAAACCCCGACCACCTTTCAGTGGGTACCCCAGGCCGTGTCGACACAGTCCACGGCATTCACCCCAGCGTTCGAAGGGCAGTCTACTTCCTTCCGAGCAAAGCCTAGAGGAGCAGCCAGAGGCTCGTCTAGACGCCCCTCAAGGGGAAGGGGATTCAGGGGTGGTCGTGGTCAGGAAGGCAAGACCTCAGGACGGCAGTCCAAGTGAGGTGATACCGGTAGGAGGGAGACTTCTGAAATTTCGGGATCGGTGGACCTTCGATCCCTGGGCCCACAGCCTACTCAAGAATGGATTGGGCGGGAGCTGGTACAGCACTCCACCCCCGTACCTTCGGTTTTTCCAACACTCCACCCCCGTTATGGAGGAGTACGTTCAAGAACGGTTGGAGAAAAAGGGTGAAGCCCATCAATTTCTAAGGGAGGCTGTTTTGTGTTCCCAAGAAAGACTCGGAAAAGCTCAGAGTCATTCTGGACTTGTCGCCACTTAACAAGTTCATAGTGAATTGCAAATTCAAAATGCTAACACTGCAACACATAAGGACCTTACTGCCCAAGAGGGCATATTCCGTCTCTATAGACTTGTCAGATGCCTACTGGCACATTCCAATTAGCCATCGACTCTCCCCCTACCTAGGGTTCAGGCTACAGCGAAGACTATACGCCTTCGGAGCCATGCCATTCGGGCTAAACATAGCCCCAAGGATTTTTACGAAGCTTGCGAGCGTAGCTCTCAAACAATTTCGCCTAAAGGGAATTCAGGTAGTAGCCTACCTGGACGACTGGTTGGTGTGGGCAGCATCCGAGACAGAATGCTTGCAAGCTTCCAGTCAGTGATCCAGTTCCTAGAGTACCTAGGCTTCAAGATCAACAGAAAAAGTCTCGACTTTCTCCATCTCAAAAGTTCCAGTGGCTAAGATCCACTGGGACCTTTTGTCACACCGTTTCTCCACCCCAGCGAAGAAAAGGAAGGAGATAGCGGGTTCTGTCAAGAGACTTCAAGATTCCGAAAGGATATCAAGACACGAGCAGGAGAGAGTACTGCGCTCTCTCCAGTTTGCTTCGGTGACAGACCCAGTGCTAAGAGCACAGCTAAAGGATGCAATCGGAGTTTGGAGAAGTTATGCATCAAACGCGTGAAGAGATCTGAGAAGACCAGCCGCTTCGGCTAAGTACTCTTCTCAGGCCTTGGTCCCAAGCCAGACATCTAAAGAAGTCAGGTTCTTCTTCAGCCACCTCCCCCGTCGGTGACGATTCACTCAGACGCCTCAAAGGAGGGATGGGGAGGTCACTCTCATCGGAAAAAAGTCCAGGGGACTTGGTCCAGGCTATTCAAGACCTTTCTCATAAAACTTTCTAGAAGCTAGGGCAGTGCTCCTTACCTTAAAGAAAGTCTCCCCGCGTCATTCGTTCCACATAAAGTGGTAATAGACAGCGAGGTAGTTGTAAGATACTTGAATCGACAAGGATCGAGGTCACCACCTCTCAACCAGGTGATGTTGGCCGTCTTCCGATTGGCGGAAAAGAAGAAGTGGTACCTGTCGGCAGTTCACCTTCAAGGAGTCCGCAATGTGACAGCGGACGCTCTATCCAGGTTCACACCGATAGAGTCGGAATGGTCCTTAGACGCAGGATCATTCTCCTTCATTCTGAATCAGTCCCAGAACTGCAGATAGACCTCTTTGCGACGAAAGACAACAAGAAGTTGCCCCTGTACGTGCCCCGTACGAGGACCCCTTAGCGGAAGCAGTGGACGCGATGTCCCTCGACTGGAACAGATGGTCCAAGATTTATCTGTTCCCTCCTCACAACCTTCTGTTGAGGGTCCTCAACAAACTGAGATCCTTCAAAGGGTAGCGGCAATAGTGGCCCACAAGTGGCCGAACAGCGTGTGGTTCCTCCTGGCATTGGAACTGTAGCTGAAGTTTGTACCACTACCAGATCCAGTTCTGACCCAGCGAGTCCAGAAGTCAACTGTCTGCGCTTCATTACAGAAAACCCGGACCCTGCAGTGCATGATTGTCTCTCCCTAGCGGTGAGAAAGCGTTTCGGGATTTCGAAAGCCAGTATAGACTTCATTGAGGAATATAAATGCAAATCTACTAGAAGGCAATATGAGTCATCTTGGAGAAAATGGGTGGCCTTTTGTCAAGGCGAAGATTCCGCAGGAGATCTTGACAGACTTCTGCTTATCTTTTTTCCCCACCTCCATGGTCAAAGGTTGGCAGCGAACACGATTTCAGCGTGTAAGTCTGCTTTGACAAGACCCATTCTATATGCCTTCCAGGTCGACCTAGGTAACGAGATCTTTAATAAAGTCCCGAAAGCCTGTGCTAGGCTCAGACCTTCAGCACCTCCAAAGCCCATTTCATGGTCTTTAGACAAGTTCTTCATTTCGCTTCTCTGTTGAGCAATGAAGAATGTGCGTTAAAGGATTTGACACAAAAAGTTATTTTCCTAATTTGCACTCGCGTCCGGGGCCAGGGTTAGTGAAATTGTAGCCTCTCGAGAGAGGCAGGTCGTGTTCAGTTCCTGGATGGGGAAGAACTGAACCTGTTTCCGGATCCTACGTTTCTCGCCAAGAATGAGTTACCCACCAACAGGTGGGGTCCCTGGAGAATCTGCCCTCTGAAAGAAGATGCATCTCTATGTCCAGTAGAATGCCTAAAGGTCTATCTTCATAGAACTTCAGACTTCAAGGGTGGTCAACTATTCAGGGGAGAAACATCAGGCTCAAATTTATCTCTGAATCAACTCAGAGCAAAAATCACATATTTTATTCGCAGAGCGGATCCTGACAATACACCCGCAGGTCACGATCCGAGGAAAGTTGCCTCATTCTTAAATTTCTTTAATTGCATGGATTTTGAACATCTCCGTTCATACACTGGCTGGAAGTCTTCCAGATTGTTCTTTCGCCACTATGCGAAGCAAGTAGAGGAACTAAAAGAGATCTGTGGTAGCAGTGGGTCGCGGTGTTAACCCTACTGTTTAACTCTGCGAGGAACAGTGGTCTTAATTGGGACGATTAATTCCAGGGTGAGTGTGTAGTTACATACTGTACTACAAACTAAGTGAGGGCACTGTGTTGCCCATCCAGACTGTTCCATTTCCGAAGGTGAACCTAGCATAAGTGCAGACATGTGTGCCGAGCGTTTCTAACGCTAATGTCATTGATTTGTAATACAGGCTTTTATGACTTTGATACCTCGGTATCTTAAAAGTGGCATCTAATGTTTTTCTTTCAGACAAACAAGCCCTGTTTACTATCATACTTATGCTTAAAGTTTTGGGTTATCCTCTTCTTATATATATATATATATATATATATATATATTGTGGTTAACCTGTCTATTTATTGCCTGTCAATAATCTGGTTCTTGAGAACCTTGCGTCTCCTTCACCTGTGTCAATTTACTGGTATAATTGAGCATTCATTCTATGTACCTTATCTGGGATAATTCTAATAGAATTGTTCCTTTATGCAAGCTATGTTGCATTGGTTTTCCTCCTATGCGGATATAAAACCTTTGTCCAATACAAGTATTGTGCGGAAAACTGGTCGATATTTCATATTGACGCAGTGGTCCTTTACAAACTATGCTTTACTTAATATAGGGCGAGACCACTATATTAGCTTGCCTGGTATTCGTACATAGATATATGTACTCTTCGAGACTTTTCCAGAGTCTAGTAGGACTCTTCCCTGTAGGGGGCAGGAAGCTCTAACATAGTTTATAGTTAGTTGAAAAGATGTATAACGGTAACATCTTAGGTCTCTAGGTCTAGTCGACCGGGAAAAAATTACCTCCGGGGAGTACGGCACGTTCTGAGAATCCACAGATACAGTAATGCTCTGGTACACTTCCATCAGGACGACATGGCTTGAGCCCAAAAAACGGATTTTGAGCGAAGCGAAAAATCTATTTTTGGGTGAGATAGCCATGTCGTCCTGATGGACCCGCCCTTGCCTTTCTAAGAAAGGGCTGTAGGACCCCTCCCTACATACAGTATCTGTAGCACCTCGTGTACGCTACAAGGAATACAGATGGCGCCAGGATTGGCGCCAGGCACGCATACGAATCGGGGGATAGGGAAGCCTTGGGAGCGGCTCCCCTTTTTCTTTCCCGAATTCGTATCTCGTCAATCTCCCTCCTACGAGACGAATCTCTGTTCAGGTCGTAGATTGCCATGTGACGTGTCTAGAATACGTCCTCTGATATGTCGCGATATCCCTTTCACGAGGGATACTCGCTCCAGGAGTTAGAATTCTGGTACCTTAAGGTAAATTCTCTGGGAATATCGCCGTAGTTGTAATATACCCTAGGAAGCTACCCTATAGGAACTTCCATCAGGACGACATGGCTATCTCACCCAAAAATAGATTTTTCGCTTCGCTCAAAATCCGTTATATACGTATATATATATATATATATATAATTTTTATATATATATATATATATATATGTATATATATATACATATATATACATATATATATATATATATATAAATATAAATATATATATATATATATATATATACATATATATATATATATATATATACATATATATATATATATACATGTATATATATATATATATATATAAATATATTATATATATATATATATATATACAATATGCGTGGTTGTGTTCATATTAATATTATTATTTTTCGGTGTGCATTTGATAATATTCTAAAGTAAGTATTGACAATCGACATTCAATTTGAAAATATTTGAATCCTAAATTGAGAAATCCATTAAGAATAGTTGTAATATAAATGCTTTTTACAAAAAAAGAAGAAATAAAAAATGGTGGTAAAATTTTACTTACTGAAAGTGGATCATGCCTAACAGAAAATATATGTTTTCCTGTAGAAAATAATGTGATTAATTGGAATTTGACCTTCATTTCATTCGCAAACAGAACAAACAGTTTAGCTAACTTCATCACACTCAAGCTAGTCGAAGTGGCTGTTCTGTTTGGTTGCGATGTAATAAAGCTAAATTCTGTGAAATTATATTATTTGCAACAGTAAAACACATATTTTCTTTTCAAATTGTTTTACCCTATATGTAACGGTTCTTCTTCCACCGTGGGCTCACTTCACTTACCGAACAATAAGAACATTAAGCTCCGTCTGTACTGGCAAACGGTAATGTTGAGCTGCACATGCCAACATCAGCAATATTTTACCCCAAATCTAATTGGTGATTTTTCTGCCGTAGGCTTGTTTCGCTTGCCGAGAAATAAAAACAGCAACCTTCATAAGTACTGGCAATCGGTAATGTTGAGCTACGCACACTAACATTAGAGTTATTTTACTACAAACCTAATGGTTTTTGTTCTGCCTTAGGCTTGCCCCAATCGCCGAAAAATAAAATCATCAACCACTGTATGTACTGGCAATCGGTAATGTTGAGCTGGGCACTCTAACATCAGCATTATTTTACTACAAACCTAATGTTTTTTTTTTTTTTTCCGCCGTAGGCTCTTCTCGCTCGCCGAATAATAAAAACATCAACCTCCGTATGTACTGACAAACAGTAATGTTGAGCTGTGTAAGCTAACATTAGAATTATTTTACTATGAACGTAATGGGCTTTGTTCCACCTTGGGCTTGTCTCGCTTGCTGAAAAAAAGAAACATCACCCACTGTATGTACTGGCAATCGGTAATGTTGAGTTGTGCACACTAACATCAGCATGATTTTACTACAAACCTAATCGTTTTTGTTCCGCCGTAGTCTCGTGTCGCTTGCCTAATAATAAAAACATCAACCTCCATATGTACTGTCAAGCAATATTGTTGAGCTGCGCACGCTAACATTAGCATTATTTAACCACAAACCTAATGGTGTTTGTTCCACCGTAGGCTCACCTCGCTTGCCAAAAAATAAAAACATCAAACTCCATATGTACTGGCAAGCTGTAGTGTTGAGCTGGGCACATTAACATTAGTATTACTTTACTACAAATCAAATTTTTTTTCTTTCGCCTTAGGCTCGCCCGGCTCTCCGAAAAATAAAAATATCAACCTCCGTATGTACTGGCAAGAGATAATTTTTAGCTGGGCACACTAACATTAGCATTCTTTTACTACAAACCTAATGGTTTTTGTTACGCATAGTCTCGCCTAGCTCGCCGAGAAAAGGAAACATCAAGCTCCATATGTACTGGCAAGCGGTAGTGTTGACCTGCGACCGCTAGCATTAACAATATTTTACGCTAAACCTAATAGTTTTTGTTACACTGTAGGCTTGCTTCGCTCAAAATATAATAAAAACATCAACCTCCATATGTAATGGCAGTCGGTAATGTTGAGCTGCGCACGTTAACATTAATATAACTTTAATGATAAACTGCATTCAATAACCAGGTATTAAAATTAAAAGTAAAAATAATGACTTACTTTATGGTCAGGAGGTTGAAGGACGGGGATTCCTGGCAACTATTTTTGTACATGAGGTGGCGGAGGGTAGAATCGAAAGTGTTAATTACATGATAAATCATGAAAATGCTGTAATAAGGGAGTAAGCGGGTAAAAGAGGTAACGTAACAAAGAGAAACATACAAGTGGATCTTGCATGAATAAATAAATAACAATGTTATCAGATTGGTAGAGACTCTTAGTATACTTTAATAACTTGTGTAAAAGATAATATGCCCACGTGGGTATTGCAAAAACATATGGTATTATAGAGTTGTTAGGATAAAACGCAATATGCTCATGTGGGTATTGCATAAAAGAATGAGTACATAGGGTACTAGAAGGGTCAGATCAAGAAGAATATTTGAATATCGTGGGTAAAAATGACAAGGGTCTATAAGAAAACGAGTAATTTTTGCATAAAACGTAATATGTACATGTGGGTTTCACAAAAAAGGAAGGGTACATGTGGTATAAGAAGAGCTAGGTCAAGTAGAATACTTGCATGTCGCGGGTAAAAATAGTTGAAAGACCTTGGGAAAAAAGGGGAGGGGTTATAAGGAGACAAGTAATCCTATTAGTAGAAATAAAGGGGGCGGTTTATGTGCAGGAGGGTTGCGGTTCATGAGGAGAAGATCAAAAATTGGTATGGGAATACAAACGAACGGGGACCGACTACAACCGACCCGTAGAATGTCAACAAATAAGTGAAAGATATGCGGTTAATATAGGATGTAGATAATTTCTGTAGTTTTCCATTGATTTATTATATGGTCAAGAACATAATGTTTAGAGAAGAAAAGATTTGTTTATACCAATATATACCATATACCCATTATGTTTTCCTCATCCAAAACCCCGAGTTCCCCCTGGGGGTAACCCACAAGTTTTGGGAACCTACCCATCACCCAGACCTCCAACCATCTTATACCAGTCTACTCCCCTTGAGGTCTAATTTTCAGCCATCTTTTACGAACCACGTGGCGACGTTGAGGTCTCAGGAGAAGGAGGGAGGCGAGATGTGAAGGATGTAGGGACACGTGACAAAGCCTGACCAACAGGACAGCGGATAGGCCCATTCCTCCTACCACCCACAATTGGGGGCCAAGCGGGATTGAATCTACCCAGGAACAACTGGGTCTCGGCCTTCGTTACTCAGCCTCCGTGAGATAACCATCACCTCTCTCCGCCCTCAAGACATCACGGAGGCAGGACCTTTGCATACCCTCCACAAGGGAGGAACCAGAGTCCTTTTTACTTAGGTAACGTGTCTGGTTTTGAGATCCTCATCATCCTTACCCAACGTCCCATCCCTTCCTAATCACATCCCATTTTTCCCTTTTATCCTTTAAAGAAAGATGCTACCCACTGAACCTTTTTATCCCATTCCTTATATCCACAACCACATGTGCCGTTTTCTCCTAACCTTCATCAATTCACCCTGTGACAGTGCTGATTCCCATGTTTAGTGTTTAAATCCCCAAGCTTTGCACTTTCATTCAATTTGTTAACAGGTTTTACCCACACGACTTCATCATGTTCCCAGCCTGTAGAAGTAAGTGTTCTGTTAATAATTCAATTTATTTCCCTTTCCATGGAACGTGATTGCTGTGCTGAATTCTCATCCACGGTCCATCAAACTCCACTCGAAGCTCGAACGTGGCCTGAATTAAAATATAATTATATGTTGTGCTCCACTTTCTTCTATTAATTTTTATTTAAATATTATTTTAAATATAACTATTTGTCCGTATCCCTTGTCTTTTTGCCGACTGGCGACCTTTCCATTGTCCTTTTTTTTTGTTACTGCCCAGAGTTCCTTAAGCAAGGCCGGACTCACAGCACGGGATCTCAACAAACTGGTGACCTTGCCAGGATTCGCTAAGACAATAATTTAAAATTATTTTTATTAAAGTCAAATTCCCCCCTTTTCTGTCTTTAGCGACATGACGAACCTCAATTTCATTTCAAGTAAATTATATCATCACTGGAGTTGGAACCGTGGAAGAAAACAGCAAATGCATTATATTTTCCTTATTAAAATTTTGTGTTTATTTGTGTGTGTGTTCGCACCGCGAACCCTTTTGTTTTTAAAACCCACGTGGTAGACTTTAGTCCCATTATTCAGCAGGATAGCCAACCGTCTGTGGCGAGTTTACCTTTCGTTTATTATCACAGTGGTTGAAAAATTTCATTTATATATATTGTGCAGTGAGTGAATGTTTAATTTTGGGTTAAAACTGAGTGAAGTGAAATTTACAAAATTTTAGGAAAAAACCTGGTGGACTAAAACACGTGTTTATTTCAAGTGAGGCATAATTCCTGTGTTGGTAACAGTAAGAACACGTGGCGTTCCTTATTTCGATTTTTTCTTTTGATAGTAAGGGTATGTAATTTCTTTTTATTACTTTTCATGGGATATCATTTTCATGTACACTTTTGAAAGGGGTAGTTTTTGTACGATTGTGTTAAAATTGTTAACCTAAAGATAAAGGATTTACGATATCACATTCAATTTCATTTTTTCAGTCAGGGTATAGGATCATTTAGAGAGAATATTTGGGAAGTGTAATTTCTTAAATTCAATTTTTCCATTTTTTTATGACTAGCATAGAGGTTCACCTATTGCTGTGATTCCTTTTTTTTATGACTAGCATAGAGGTTCACCCATAGTTGTGATTCCAGTATTTTCATGTGTAGCACATAGGGTCACCCATAGTTGTAATTCAATTTTGTTTTTTCTAGCATAGAGGTTCAACCATAAAATTAGCAAAATGACTGCTGCTGAGATTTAGGACTTTGTGGCCCTGGCAGAGCGACAAGGTTACGAAGGAGAGGCATTGCAATGCTATGTGCGGGAGCTTGTGAATGGGGCCAATGCCTGGAGGAAGGTCGAGCAGGAAGAGTTTGAGAGAGAGAGAGAGAGAGAGAGAGAGAGAGAGAGAGAGAGAGAGAGAGAGAGAGACCATGAATTAAAGATGCGGGAACAGGATATCCAGCTAGCATGGCTAAACAGCCCTCACCTCAACGGCACTCAAAATGGCCAAAACTTTCCCTTCATGCCTCTCCACACACTCATTCCTCAGTGGGACGACAAGGATCCTATGAGGTGGCTAAATGAGGTGGAGTCCGTGTTTCAGATGTTTGCCGTAGCGGACGCTATGAAGGCCCTACTACTGTCAAAGCATATGGCGAGGAAAGGGAAGAATGCTCATGCTGCGCTCCCCGCCGATTTTGAGGCCGTCAGGAAGGCCTTGATTGAGGCCTATAAACTAAGTCCTGAGAATTGGCGCCGTCAGTGGTGTGGGCTCACCAAGTCCCCCACGACATCTTTGTCTGATTTGTGTTTTCAGAAGGATAGGCTCAACACCCTTTGGGTCGAGCCTGCAATGTGCACTACTTACGACAACCTCCTAGAGCTCTTCTAAATTGAGGACTTCCACAGTAACGCCCCACCGGCGCTCTCAATTTACATCTCTGAGAAAAATCCAGCCACGTTTGGAGCATGCTGCGAGTATGCTGATGAGTATGAGCTAGTCCGGTTCAACTCGGTGGCCCCCAGCTCATTCCAATCGGGTAAGTCTAAGCCCTCGCAGAATCCAATCTCCCCTACCAAGTGTGGCCATTGTGGGAGATCTAACCACTTGGAAGATAACTGTCGGCTGAAGCTATCAGGTCAGTCAGCTGAGTCTACAAAGCAGAAGAATAAGCCCAAGGTTAAGGTGGCGAAGTCGAACTATGCCAATGTATACTGCGAGGTTTGTAAGTGCTACGGACACACAAAGAATTACTCACTATGTCCCAGCAAATCCTCAGCCTCTTCTCCAGCTGCCCTCTCAATCTCTATCTGAGAAGCTCCAAAAAGACAGACCGCTGTTGGGGAGATCACAGTAGCTCTGCCTGAAGGAAACGGCTCTCCGCAATCGGCCAGAACATTACAGGATACTGGTGCAGACGTTTCACTAATCGTATGGCACCAGGTGCCTATTGGTGCCAAAGTCCAGCTGGACAATCGCATGACGGTCCGTTGGATCGAAGGAGTCACTAAGGATCTCCATACTGTGGAGTTGAGAGGGACCTCGCCCCAGCTCAGCAAAAGGTGAAAACTAGGGGTAGTGAGCTATCTCGGGCATGAAGGCTATGACTTGCTCTTGGGACAAGACCTCCTGAGAAGAAGCATACAGGGCGTGCCCCTCAGGTGCATGAAGGCAGTCGAGCCGGAGCCCGGGACTGAGAACGCCCATACTGAAGACAAATGGCTAGCTGACATTGACCTTGGGGAAATACCTTGGCTAAGTAAGGTGGCCCGAGAGTCTTCCTCCTATAGCAATGAGTCTGAGCCTCGTACCACCACAGGGAATGAAGCTAACACAAATACTAGCCCAGGGGTCTCGGGGGAGTCTGAGGGAAAAGCATCCATCACCCCAGAGGACCTAGGGAGTCGGACGGAGCTCATTAAATTTCAGTTGTTGGACGAGATGCTGAAAACCTACAGAGAAAGTTGCTTACTCAGACGAAGCAGAGATGATTAACCTCTCAGAGTGAGAATTTCCTACTGAAGGAAGGGGTGCTCTTCAGAGTCTCCCGAGGCCCTCACGATCCTGCAGAAGCCCTTCACCGGCACGTAGTTGTTCCCCGTAATCTCCACTTGTCAGTGCTACGTATGGCCCATGAGGAATTGGGAGGACACTTTAGTGTGAAACTCACTACCCACCTGATCCAGCCTCATTTCTTCTAGCCGGGATTGCAGAAGAGTCTTAAGGCTTATGTAGAGTCCTGCCATCCGTGCCAAGTTGCCAGTAACCCAAACCAGGTTGTGCCTACGGCTCCTCTCCAACCCATTCCATCTGCAGGTATCCCCTTCCATGATGTACTAGTGGATATGTAGGTCCCCTGCCCCGTAGTAAGCGTGGAAATAATTTCTTATTAACAATGATTGATCGATTCACGAGCTACCTCGATGCTGTACCAACCAGGTGCGCCAATGCCAGTCATGATGTCAGAGGACTGACACAATTCTTTTGTAGGTTTGGGTTCCCAGCCACTGTCCAATCGGATAAGGGCTCTCACTTCATGGCAAGCGAGTTTAAGGCAGCAATGGAGTACCATGGTGTCCACCACCAGACCTCTACTGCATATCATCCAGAGAGCCAAGGACTCGTGGAGCGCTCCCACCAAAGGCTAAAAACAGTCTTGACGAAGTTAGGGGAGGCTTGCTCTTCAGATTGGGAGGAGAACTTGCCTTATGCTTTGTTCGCCCTCTGCCAGGCATGCTCAGAAACCACAGGATACAGCCCTTTTGAGTGGCTGTACACTCACTCCACACGTGGGCCACTATACATACTCTATGAAGCTTGGGAGGACTCCTCCAAGGCCTCCTGGGTAGAAGAGCTGCCAGATATAGAGGCTACTTACGAACTGCCCGGGAAATTGCCAAGGCTTCCGAGGCGAAGGTACAGGGCATCACAAAAAGTCACATAGACCATGAAGCCCAAGATTGAAGTTTTGAAGTGGGAGACCAAGTTCTGGTTCTCCGCCCAGGAGAACAGAGACAAAATTTACGGGCCCCCCTCACAATATTCTTGGGAAGAAGGGTAAATTTAATTACCTTGTGGATTGCGGCATAAGATGAGCCAAGTGGCTCCATATCAACCTGCTTAAGCCCTATCAACAAAGGGCCAATGTGGAAAGAACTGTTACCCAGATCCACTCACCCGAGAGCAACTCCGAGGTTCTGGCCAACTTTAAGCTGGTCACTCCTGCTTTGGACACTGTTAAGAGGGGTATTGTCAAGAGCCTCTTGCTACAGCACCCACAGGTAGTGCGAGACACACTAGGTCACACCCCACTATTAGAACACAAGATTGACTTCTTCCCAGGAATGTGTCCGATCCGCCAGAATTATTATCGGTTAAACCCCCATTATCGTGGTGAGGTTCACTGAGGGAGGAGTCATTAAGACTAGTGGCTTCAGACCTTGCTTGCAGAGCTCTTGTCCTGTTCTAGGACAAAATTTCTGTTAAAATGGGGGGCTCTTATTAATGGTGGTCATTACGCCACCTTTTTTCAAACAAAGACCCAACAAGAAAGGACCTGGTCTAGAGGCCACAAGTTTTGGGACCCTACCCAGAGTCTCACCCACCCCCCTCCAACCGTCTTATACCAGTCTACTCCCCTTGAGGTCCCATTTTGAGCCATCTTTTATGAACCATGTGGCGACGTTGAGATCCCAGGAGAAGGAGGGAGGCGAGATGTGAAGGATGTAGGGACACGTGACAAAGCCTGACCAATAGGACAGCGGTCAGGCCAATTCCCCCTACCAGCCCCAATTGGGGGCCAAGTGGAGTTGAATCTACCAGGAACAACTGTGTCTTGGCATAGTTACTCAGCCTCCGTGAGAGAACCATCACCTCTCTCCGCCCTCGAGACATCACGGAGGCAGGACCTTTGCATACCCTCCACAAGGGAGGAACCAAAGTCCTTTTTACAAAGGTAAGGTGTCTGGTTTTGAGATCCTCATTATCCTTACCCAACCTCCCATCCCTTCCTAATCACATCCCATTTTTTCCTTTTATCCTTTAAAGAAAGATGCTACCCACTGAACCTTTTTATCCCAATCCTTATATCCACAACCACGTGTGCCGATTGCTCCTAACTTTAAATATTTCACCCTATGACAGTGTTGATTCCCACGTGCAGTGTTTAAATCATTAAGCTTTGCACTTTCATTTAATTTGCTTAAAGGTTTTAACCACATGACTTCTTTGTGTTCCCTGCCTGTAGAAGTAAGTGTTCTGTTAATAATTCATACATTTCCCTTTCCATGGAACGTGATTGCTGTGCTGAATTCTCATCCACGGTCCATCAAACTCCACTCGAAGCTCCTCGGGACTTAAATTGAAATATAATTATCTGTTGTGCTCCCTTTTCTTTTATTAATTTGTATTCAAATATTATTGTAAATATATCTAATTGTCGGTATCCATTGTCTTATTGCCGACTGGCGACCTTTCCATTGTTCTTTTTTTTGTTAATGCCCAGATTTCCTTACGCAAGGCCGGACTCACAGCACGGGCTCGTAACAATATATATATATATATATATATATATATATATATATATATATATATATATATATATATATATATATATATATATATATATATATATATATATATATATATATATATATATATATATATATATATATATATATATATATATATATATATATGTAGATAGATAGATATATAGATATACATATAACATTTTTAATTAATTATTTGCAAAAAAATAAGTGTCATATAGGCAGGAAGCGGCTGCTTTTCTATAAGAAAAAGTGAGTTTTTACTAGGAGAGGTTAGAGGTCAGACCAATAAAATTTACACAGTTTTATCTTAGTGCATGATTCGGGTCTTGGAGAAGGTAGGAATTCCGTTTGGGTGTTCACAGGATGTCCAAGTATACGACCAGTTAATCAGTGGAGGTCCCTCATTTTAATTGAATATATATATATATGTATATATATATATATATATATATATATATATATATATATATATATATATTTATATATGTGTATATATAAATATATATGTATATATATATATATATATATATATATATATATATATATAAATATATATATATATATATATATATATATATATATATATATATATATATATATATATATATATATATATATATATATATATATATATATATATATATATATATATATATATATATATATATATATATATATATATATATATATATATATATATATATATACACATTTTTAATCATTTATTTGCGACAGAGATAAGTGTCATATTGGAAGGAAACGGCCGTTTTTCTATATGGGAAAGTTGATTTTTACTAGGAATAGTTACCCTTAAGAACAATAATATCAAAATGTCAAGTAAAACCTCGGATTCATTAATTTGAATTAAATTGCTATATATACACGATGTGATAAGTTATGAACTCTGAAAGTCTAGGAAATTAAAACCAAACCGAGAAAGAGAGAGTTATTTTCATTTTGAAACTATCAATATTAAATAGAGTTGAAATTGTATGGGAGCTATAGACACTTATTATATTTCACTACACTGGCTATGCAAGCTTTTACATATATGTTAATTTTCAATGAAGTTTCTTTTAAAGAGATGTAAGATTCCAAGGTTAACGGGTGAGCATATCCCTTTTTCAAATGTAAATTCACATACTTTGGAATTTAGGAAGAAAAGGAAACCGTTCAGACCAAAAATTTTCATTTAAATCTGATATTGATATGTATGTAATGTGTTGAAATTGTCAGCTGCTGAGAATTTACCTTTCAACACACCAGGGAACTTGGACATCACAACACTATACTGTAGTCTGTTTAGAGCATGAAATCGGTTCATGTGGGGAGTGTATGGTCGTTTATCTCTACCCATACTGCCAAATCAGCCTTCGAACAAACACTTCTCTTCTATAGCCCAGCCAACGATTTACCAAGATCCTAAGCAATGCAGCAAGTATTTTCACAATTGGACCATATCCTGATAGGGGTGATAGTTTTCAGCGCGAAGTCCGTACTCAGGAAAAAAAAAAGAAAAAAAAAATCATGGAGACCTTGTTATGTATTTATTTGTTATGGAAAACAATACCACCTGGTGTAATGAAAGTAATATCATTGCATCATATCTTGACTGAACACATTTTATTTTTTTAAGCGTTTTAGCGTGTGTTAAGGAATATTGAATCTTGTAAAAATGCTTTACGGAACGGTTTTAATTTTTTTCTTTTTTTACAGTATATTTAAGAATCTTTTTCGTCGACATTAATTTTGTTAGTTTTTTTTTTTTCTTCTTTCGAATGACGCTAGAAATAGTCAGAGATTAAAAGCGTCTCAATTGTGATCTAACCAACGACCACATTATGCAGTCTAATACAATGAAGCAGATTCTGTAATATAGACATGTTCATTACATCCACCAAGATTTGGTCCACATCAGATAACAAAAGGGAAGTTTTTTATTTTACTTATCACTCCTAGAACTATGTATTAGTAAGGTAGCGTGAAATTTCAGCCTTTTATTTGGGAACTCTTCCATCTATCCTTTGTGCTGATCTTGATACAAATGTAATTTTAGCTACTATCGATTTCTTCTTATCCTGATCTCATTTCATAATGTAGCTGCGAGAATTTTATTTTATTTATTTATTTATTTTTTTTTTTGCACACGCATACAGCACAATGGATGATAAAGATTTTTTTTTTTTTGTGGGGGGGGGGGGGGGGGGGTCGGAGCGTCAACGAGGGTTGATTTACAAAGTGAAGTATTTTCTCGCATATGCAACAATGACGTAATTGGCATTCTTATTTTTTTACCTGAAATGCAAATCGGTTATAGTAATAAAGATGCTGAACGCGAGGGACAGGGAGAGACTGAGTTGGATAAACAATGTGATACATGCACAAGGCACATAGAAAGTACGCTACAGAAGAAAATAAACGTAAGAAAGAGCACTGAAGAAGACTAATAAAAACATATTTAATTCAATAACAATGTTTAGTCAATGAGTAAATTACAGGCTGCGAAACAACACTTCGTCAATATATATATATATATATATATATATATATATATATATATATATATATATATATATATATATATATATATATGTATATATATATATATATATATATATATATATATATATATATATATATACATATATATATATATATATATATATATATATATATATATATATATATATGTATATATATATATATATATATATATATATATATATATATATATATATATATATATATATATATATATATATATATATATATATATATATATATATATATATATATATATATATATATATATATATATATATATATATATATATACATATACATATATATATATATATATATATATATATATATATATATATATATATATATATATATATCATTTACACCAAGCAAAATGTAGATCAATAACCAATTACTTTAAAGCTAGGAGATCTCCTGTAACATTGTTCGTTACAATAGACAATGTAATGTTTAGACATAATAGAAAGTGATTGATGGTATATTGTGGGGGAAGATGAAAGCAACTGATTGCTGGTATTAAAAATACAATACAGCACATACAATGAGCTAATTGGCTATTGTGTCAGGGATTAAACTTTTGAATCTCATGTGATCCCCTCTACATCTGGTGAATTCTAATCGCTTCTTCCCCATACGATGAAATATATATCAAGTAATTTGTAAACGTTTCTTCTTGTTTTATTACTTATTCATATGCATACTTAATAAGAAGTATTATATGCAAATAATATAAGTTATATATTTTCAAAAGCACCTTGGGCTCAAGTGATAAATCATTTTATGCTGGATTGGTATTGTACGGGTTAATATATAGTTCATTGATAAGGGACTAGATAAATCTGACAGTAAGTTTGTGTCCAATATTTTAATATAAGAGTCAGCTGCTGAAGTCTAGCCTGAAGAATATTAAAAAGGGAAAGGAAGGGAAGCATTTATTCAATATTGATAGGTTCTAAAATCTTATTTGTTTACTTTAGATATACTGATTCCTTTTGCAACCAAGATATGATATAATCTCTTAAAAATATTTTGCATACCATATATACAGAAACAAAAGTATTCAAAAAAACATTGTCAATCATAATCTCTAGGCGGAGAGAATCCGGTTTACTACTAAAAATCTTGCTTTGAATTTTCGTTTCAACTCTATTGTCAATAAATTGCACCATGAACTATTGTTATCTAGAAAATGTTAAGACGTTCTGGAACCTCAAGTTTAGTCTCTGGAGGTGACATCAAAGGAAAGAAACAAGTATTATCTGCATTATCTGTTTTGTTGTTATTACTGTTTTTAGAATAATTTATAGCTAATTTTATCTCATCGTTTATTTATTTCCTTTCCTCAGTGGCATGTTTTTCCCTGTTGGAGCCCTTGGGCTTATAGCAACTTGCTTTTCCAACTAGGTTTGTAACTTGGCTAGTGATAATAATAATAATAATAATAATAATAATAATAATAATAATAATAATAATAATAATAATAATGCCCTTACTATGGAAGTCACCAGTTATGTATTTGAATTACCCATATGTTTAATGATATAGAATAAATGTTTAGTGAGGATACATAGACTATATTGCAAAGACATTGCAATATATGGCTATTTAACGTATTAATTAGCCCTTAGCAGTGCATCAGGCGCAATATGACTGATTTTAAAAGATCTTTTTTATTTTTTTTTTGGACGAAAAACCTTATTATTATTATTATTATTATTATTATTATTATTATTATTATTATTATTATTATTATTATTATTATTATTATTATTATTATTCTGAGGAACCTTTTACTTAAGATACTTATACATATTAATGATAACTGATTTTTACGAAAAAAATACAAATGTCAGACGGACTCCGGCCAATGTTCTAATAGATGGAACATACAGATTCTTCAGAAATTTAAAAAGTAATGTGAAAAAACTATTTTTTTTTTTGATAAATTAAGCTTTGAATCTGTCCATGGGCTTTCTATAATTTTTTTGTAAATAATCATCTAAATAGAGAGTAAAAGAAGAAAAAAAAGAGATGTAGGAAGAATAAAATTCCCACAGAGGATTTTTTTTTTTAAAGAGAAGAAGAAAGAAAGAAAAATTTGAATGATTTTCAATTGTCTTTTAAGAGAAATTATCTGAGCGAATACTCTACACAAGATCTGGAAATAAAAGGCTTACTAATACATAGTTCTAAGAGTGATAAGAAAAAAAAAATCCCTTTTGCCTCTCGTATAAGATCTATATATAACGTTTCATGATGCAGTGTCAAATCACTGGGTATGAAATACATTTTGGTGTAATGAAAATCAAACGGTTCGTAGCGAAGACTTCTTGTGTTGAGAAGTTGTTCTTTTTTCGTGGAGAACCATCATTGACATCGCGGTTCATTGTAGACTAGCAAGCCGAGTTCTTGTCCCCTCTGTATCCTATCGTCACCAGTCTTGTGTTTTTAGTCAATTTGTTAAGGTTTCTTTATTGCAGTGCTGATTGGGAGATGTTAGGTTGTAACTGAGAAACTCTCGTGAATGCAACTGAATTTTATTCGATCCGACCTTGAGTATTTATACAACCAGTTCCATTTAAGAAGGGCACAACAATTCAAACAAAATAGTACAGAAATGAACAAGTTATCAGTGGGAGGGGAAAAAATACCTATGCAGTGTACGAACTTGTATGATACACGTATGGTACATCCTGTTTGTTTCTTAGCTGCAATTTATAATGTATTAAGAATAATTCATTCTGTTACATGTTATCTGATGTAATATGCATACCGAACCACAGTAATTGAACGACGGTACCAGAGATTAGTATCTAGATCAGGAATAAGAAATTTAATAGACTGTAAGTAATGTCCAACAAATTAAGATGAGAATCAGCATCTGAAGACCAAACCGAAGAACACTTCTTGAAACAAGGTAGAATGAAAGAATTAAAATGCTCTTTCAGAATAGATTGATCTAAAAATCTTTCAAGACTTTCCTTCCAATATGACACTTATCTTATTCGTAGATAAATAATTAAAAATCTATATATATATATATATATATATATATATATATATATATTATATATATATATATATATATATATATATATATATATATATATATATATATATATATATATATATATATATATATATATTCAACGATAATGAGGGACCTCCACTGATTAACTAGTCGTATACCTGGACATCATGTGAACACCCAAACGGAATTCCTACCTTCTCCAAGACCCTAATCATACACTCAGATAAAACTGTGTAAATTTCATTGGTCCGACCTCTAGCCTCTCTTATTAAACACTAACTTAATCCTTTCCGACACTCTGAAAACTAACAGATTGTCTGTCACACAAGCTATTTATACAGTCGGCTCACAACAACAATGTAATATTGAAGTCTGTAATCATTTGAATATCACTTTAGTAATTCACAAAAATCAACATATCTTGGATGTGGAAGTTTATAAATATCGCATTCTTACCGTAGCTGAGATCAATCACGCTCAATCAGTTGCTGATGAATCCCTTTTGCAATCTATAAAAAATAAAATCAATAAAGACATTAAAGAAGAGGAAATTCAGCAGAAATTTTTTGATCTTTTAACTAAATATCATAAAGTTTTCTCCACTACGGATGGATCCTTAGGTAAAACGGATGTCATAGAACACCAAATAAGGTTAAAAGACAAGCAGAAAGTTATCTATGTACCCTCGTACAGACTCCCTATGAAATTCCAGAATAAGATAAATGATGAAGTAGGTAAAATGCTAGAAGATGGAGTCATTAGGAAATCGAACAGCCCTTATAATTTTTCGTTAATAGTTGTACCGAAAAAAGATCGAACATGGCGTATCTGCGTAGACTTCCGTCGCCTAAATGAGGAAACGATCCCTGATCGATTCTCAGTGCCATGTACTGATGATATTTTATCATTGCTAGGTCAGAACTTACTTAAAGGCTTTCACCAGATACCATTAGAAGAAGATAGTATCCCATACACTGCCTTCATCACAGCCAGGAGACATTATGAATTTTTGCGTATGCCTTTTGGTGTACGTTGTGCTCCCATAACATTTACTAGAATGATCAACATAGTGTTTGGAGACTTTTTAATGGATATATTGCCTGCCTATATGGATGACCTTGTAATCTTTTCTAATACCTTAGAAGAACATCTACGTAAACTGGAGCTATTGCTACAGAGACTAGGACAGCATAATTTAAGAGTAAAGATTAGAAAGTGTTAATTCTTCAAAACAGAATTAGTCTATTTAGGTTTTACGGTGTCTAGTCAAGGTCTTAAAGTAGTCCACGATAAGGTGTTGGCTATCCATAACTTTCCGATACCTACTGATGTCAAGGGAATACAGCAATTTCTGGGGTGTAGTGGGTATTAGAGGCTTTTTATATGCAATTATTCAATAATAGCCACTCCCCTAACTGATCTTACGAAGAAGGGCGTAGATTTCATATGGTCTGAGCAGCATCAACAGGCGTTTGATACCTCCTATCTTAAAATTTCCTGACTTCGGTGAGAAATTCTTCATTGCAACAGACGCCTCAGACCTGGGAGTAGGTGGGGTATTGCTTCAGCAATATGACAAACAGTTTTTCCCGATAGCGTTTTATTCACGTAAACTGAGACCTTCCGAAAGTAAATATGCAGTAATAGACAAGGAAGGGCTAGCTATTGTTAATTCACTAGTGCATTTCAAGTTCATAATATACGGTTATCCCGTCAAGGTTCTTACTGATCTTAAGCCCCTAACCGACTTCTTTAAAGGCTTTAGTCACAGCCCCAAATGAAGTCGGTGGCATTTGATCATCCAAGACTTTGGCGCGTGGATCGGGTATTTACCTGGGAAAGCAAATATCATTATGACACAATTATCACACAACCCCGCGTCATCTTGTACGGAGCCATTAGCTGAATTAATAGATATATCGACATCCATGCCTATTGTTAAAATTGTATCTGAACACGAAGATCTGGGCTGGAGCGCTGAACTAATACAGACTGAACAAAGAAATGATCAGCAATTAGAAAAAATCATAAATGATTTGAATGGAAGTCCTAAGGAAAAGGAATATATATAGTATACATAGCAGAATTATATAATCAAAGATAATATTCTCTGTAAATCCGTGGCAAGGAAAACTTGCAATAAACCACAAGTGACTAACGCCCAGGTAGTGGTACCAATCTCACTTATACCCACTGTCATAAATTGGTTGCATGCAAATCCATTGCATGGCCACCTGCGGTTCTCCATAATGTCAGAGAAAGCCAAATAATTATTTTATTGGCATACGATGCTTATAGATATGAAAAAAAAACTCATAGCTAATTGTCGCACTTGTCAGGGAAACAAAGGGCACACAAAGACACCTGTTAGCCTAGGGGCTTATCCCGTGCCCAATTAACCCTTTGAAAGAGTACACTTAGATTTATTAATAGGGTTTTACGAGTCAGAGAGAGGAAATAAGCACCTCTTAGTTATTATAGATGCTTTGACTTGATATACAGAACTGATAGCGCTTAAATCTAAAACCGCGATCGAATGCGCTAGGAAGTTTTACGAGTGCTACATTTGTGAACATGGAATTCCGCACATGATAATCTCTGGCTCTGGTGGAGAATTCAATAATAATTTCCCTACCTCGTGTGAATTCTTCGGCATAAAAAAAATCAATACCATGATCTATCACCCAGAGTCGAATGGGCTAGTGGAAAGAGCGAATAGGAAAGTATCAAACGTATTAAGAGTTACACTAGGGGGATCAGACCCCAACTGGGATATTGCCATACCTGCGGCACTAAGCGCTCTGAATCACTCATATCATGTATCTATTAAAATGTCGCCCCACGAGGCACTGTACGGTACCCCAGCTACAACGCCTTTCCATGTATTAACCCCTACAACCAATTTATCAAATCCTCTAAAGGATGTTATGATTGCAAGCATAAGTTGATATAATATCCTTCTAAAGAATCTAGAAGAATCACAAATCATAATGAAAAGGAATCATGATAAAATAGCGAAGTCAACTAAAACATATACCGTGGCTGATAAGGTATATATACAAGTATATGTACGCAAAGGACTCAATTACAAACTGACACCTAAGTTTGAAGGCCCGTTTAACATTTAAGAAACATTAACGGCCAATAGAGTTCAAAATGTATCCCAACCCACTGATGAAAGAATCATACCATTGGCTCACATAAGAAATCAAAAGAAGCGAGAAGGAAGTGAGGGAAAATTTGTATCTATGAAACTTGTCTAATATTTGTATGTAAACATTTTTTTTCCTTAAAACAGGAGTAATTACATATATTTTTACTCATTACAGGTTTCCAAAATGAAGCTTTTATTGTTAGGAGTGATATTGTTCGTTCAGACATTTTTATTCGTGTGGGAAGAGCCCTAAAACTAAAATTATAGATTTTGAATATGGCACTATTGTAGAGAGAACACAAGACGTTTTCATTACCGCAAGCAATATAGTTATAGAAGTAGATACAGGGGCGTAGGAGCGTTTTCCTGTTTGGGGGGGGGGGGGGGGGGGGGGCTAAAGTTCGAAATAACACTGAAGGCAGAGCCGCAGGCGTGAAGGTATGGGGGGGGGGGGGTCTGGGAGTCTCCCCCAGAAAATTTTTATGATGAAACACCCTCAGATGCGATTTCCTGGCATCTGACAGCATATTGTATCAAAAACAAAATCATATTTTTGGAAGATTTTTATGTGACCAATTCCAATTTTTACACAATAAAAATCATAAAATACCAATAGGCCTATATATATATATATATATATATATATATATATATATATATATATATATATATATATATATATATATATATATATATATATATAGAATTGTAAGTAAGCAAAATCAAGAACAAGCATATTTATAATATAAACATAAATATTGGAAAGTCATGCCTGAGACCAGAAAATATACATATTAAAAGTGTATGAATAATGTATAATTAATACTTCGTAAGCCCTGAAATTATATAAAGGTATACATATTTAAAGAATTATGAAGAAATTATATATATATATATATATATATATATATATATATATATATATATATATATATATATATATATATATACATATATATATATATATATATATATATATATATATATATATACATATATAAATATATATATATATATATATATATATATATATATATATATATATATATATATATATATATATATATATATATATATATATATATATACATATATATATATACATTCATGCAGTGTCATGTTTTCAATTTATTACTGCGTATCAATAATGTAGTTTGTTACTATAATAGATTTTGGTAGCCTATTGATGGATAGATTAACATAAGTTTGCACGGTATGCACTGGTGGTCAAACATTTTAAGTGACTTGATTACCAATATTGGGGCTGCTCTCTGTAAAACTAAGCGAGTGACGAGTGACGTACTGGACTCTGAAACTATGATGCTGGGTACTAACATGATACTGGGGTGGGAGGGTGAGACTGTACAAGAGCTGTTGCCAGAGATGAAATGCATTTACAAAATGTAAATCTGAATGTATAAAAGCATATTTTCAGCAAAAAAAGGGAGGGGGGGGGGGCTATACACCCTGCTCCTACGCCCCGGCGATATGCAAGCGATTTTCCTCCAAGAGGGTGACATTATTAATCTAAAGAGCGACCTGTCTAGGTTCGCTGTTTCCTTAAATGAAATGCACCAACGTCATTTTCCTTTTAATAAAGAGAGTTCGCTTGCACCAACATTAAGCGTTGCAGAAATTTTATCATACGACTTGCAAAATAAAACTGACGAGGAAGAAGCTCTGGCTCGCGATCTACTGATGTGGACTGTGCGATGCAATAGCCTTGAAAGACGTAACCCGTTTATTTTTGCTGCACTAAACATCTTTGGATCTGTTGCAAGTTTAGGCTTAGGAAATTCAAATAGTCTTAAAATTATTGATCAAAATAAGACAATTAAGTTTTTAGAACATGAAAACAAACTAGTTTCATCCAAACTGCGGAATCAATTAACATCAATTAATCAAATAATGAGCTTTGTGAACGAACATTCTAGTAATGTCAGTCAGATTATGGAAGTACAAAACTTGCTGGCAACGTTAATGTATTATAATTCAAAAATAGATCATATCCATACTAAAATTTCACATTTTATTGAGAAATCAAATGACTATGTGGAAGCTATTACATTAGCAACTATGGGTGTTTTATCACCACATCTTTTGGATATTAAAGACCTAACGTTAACTTTGGAGAACGGACGGGAGAAAATGGGTTATGTTCCTTTGTTAAACGCCCATAAGATAGAATTTTATTATAGTTTAATATCAGTAAGCGTTTAAAATAACAGAATCATGATTACAATTCTCTTTGATTCTTCTGATGCCTGGTAAGCATACAAAATATCACCATTTCCAACTTTCATGACGAATAACTCAAGTCCAGTAATGTCCAGTTTGACAGGACACGTATTGATTTCTCCTGATAAGGAAACATATACGGTCATTAGAGACTTAGATAAATTAACTCACTGTTCAGAAGCCATAAATAATAAAGTATGTACAGCTGACTCTTTTTAATTCCATCATATATCAATGGATTCTTACGAGTTAGGTATAGTGCTAAACGGTTCTCTCTCCCATACACACGAAGATTGTCTGAAAAAACTTTATCCTTTTGACGATAATAAGTTCAGTTACAGAGTGAACAACTGCTTGTGGATGCGATACGACAAAGCCGGCTTCAAGATATCAGGCCCAGATGGATCCACGACCCACTCACAGGTCTTCGTTGCAGCTGACGGTTGCATCGGGACGTCCACGAACTGCACGGTCCAAGGAGTTTACACTATCATCAGGGAACAGACCTACTTCGCGAATTTCAAGTGGACCACTACAATCACATCCTTACATCTCCCATACAACGCACAGGTTGCTAATCGGTTAACGCAACTAGCCGAGATAGACCACCCGTCACCGACTTATGCAGGGGGGAATCTTCGTTTCTACGTGTCGCTGGCATCATTCAGTGTTACGGTGGTGATTCTTATCGCCGTTAACAACCTTGCTAGGCATAGATTGACGCAAAAACAGGTGAATCTCCGGAGGAACGTTATGCCACATCCAGACAACACTCCTATTGCGTTGAATGCATTTACATTTCGAGCCGTTTGAAATTGGCCATTTCATTTGACTCAGGGGGGGGGGGGGGGGTGATATTGTCTGGAATTGAGAAGTGTGTGAAAAGCGGTAAGCACGCTGGTAATATGTAGTTGAAGAGCTCTGGGACATTGCATTAGTATTATATATATAAACAGTTAAAAAGTATCTTTTGGGCACCTAATAAAATATCTAAGCCCTATATATTAAAAAAGTATCTTTTGGGGACCTAATAAAATATCTAAGCCCTATATATTAAAAAAGTATCTTTTGGGCACCTACTAAAATATCTAAGCCCTATATATATATATATATATATATATATATATATATATATATATATATATATATATATATATATATATATATATATATATATATGTATATATATATATATATATATATATATATATATATATATATATATATATATATATATATATTTATATATATATATACATATATATATATATATATATATATATATATATATATATATATATATATATATATATATATATATATATATATATATATATATATATATATATATATATATATAAATATATATATATATATATATATATATATATATATATATATATATATATATATATATATATATATATATATATAAAACCGTGGTGCGTGTACATACCAGGAATCTATATCTTGTGCACAATCATATCACTTTTAATGTATCTATATCTTTACCAAGGTAACTAATATTCTTAGTCAGTTACTAATGAATAATAATATCAAATATAGTATATCTCTATCTTTAACAAAAGTAACAACTAATCTTTAACAAGTTATCAATTATACATGTTAATTTTTTTTGTGGTACCTCATAATCAATTGCTAGCATTATGCCATATATAGTGTAAATGGATCTGTATTTTCAATGCATTTTTCTTTGTTGATGACTATGCCTGTTAGGTATGTATTATTTTGTTTTGCATATACCTTTTTCTATATTCTTCCTTAATCACTTGTTTATGGCTATGACTAAATATATAACCAGTCATACTCCTAGGAAATATATTTTAACGTAACTTTTAATGTTCAATGCTTGAATGGTAGCTGTCCGAGAAAATGTAATGTATTACATTTTTATATACAGATAAATTTCATATCTGTAAATAAACCCATGACCCAAGGGGTCATTGGCGAATCAGGAGTGTAACATCAGCGCCATAATAGGATGTGAAACTAGACCATGCTAAGCAATGCTTGTAGTAGCCAGAAGGCATTGCATGAATAAACATTTATGTGTGTCTTGTAAACATGTCACAACGCCCCCCTGGTGAAACAGTTGACCTATTGAGCCCTACCGGAATCACCTGACTTCAGGCCATAAGGTTATGTGATAATTTTGTTAGATTATTATATAAAACGCTGAGATAGCTAGTTTTACGCTATCGACGCGACTCTCTTGTAAATCAGTTCTATTCATCTTTTCATACTGAACGGTCATCCGACCAAACCATCCATTACTCCAGTGATGGAGCTATCACTTAATTGTTTAAAGTTAACCTAAAACTTTGGACTTATTAAAAGAAGAAACCTAAAAGTCTAATATTTCTATATCACATTGAAGAGACATGAGGATGGAACCATAACGTGTACGTACAACATTCGTACACTAACATATATATATATATATATATACATATATATATATATATATATATATATATATATATATATATGTATGTATATATATACATATATATATATATATATATATATATATATATATATATATATATATATCTATATATATATATATATATATATATATATATATATATATATCTATATATATATATATATATATATATATATATATATATATATATATATATATATATATATATATACATATATATATATATATACATATATATATATATATATATATATATATATATATATATATATATATATATATATATATATATAAATATATATATATATATATATATATATATATATATATATATATATATATATATATATATATATATACATATATATAGTAAGTATATATATATATATATATATATATATAAATATATATATATATATATTTATATATATATATATATATATATATATATATATATGTATGTATATATATATGTATATATATATATATATATATATATATATATATATATATATATATATATATATATATATAGATAGATATATATCCATATATATATATATATATATATATATATATATATATATATATATACATATATATATATATATATATATACATATATATATATATATATATATATATATATATATATATATATATATATATATATATATATATATATATATATATATATATACTTACTATTCTCATGGTAAGTGTCTTGATGTCATATATTGAAGGTGATATTCGTGATATAATCTCACATGTTACAACTTAACTTTATTGCACTGAGCGTGATTACAACAACAACAACACACGCCGACATCTGGTGGTTGCATTAGGAATCACGGAACTGTTGGTATCGTTCTCAACAATACAATTATTATAATTACTGAATGATTATGAATAATATAACAGTAAGTGTGCTACTAACAAAATTATATTCTTCCTCATTATAAATATTGTCTACATTATATTTTTATGTTTAGACTGAATAGTATGTCTATACTCCTCAATCCCACATACCCGGGTTTAGTATAAAAATTAATAATTTTTAATTCCTCTCTCTTTGGCATATTGGTCTTTGTTAACAATATTAACATTGCTAATTTGCTGATTAAACCCCCGCCATGATCATATGTATTGATATATTGTTCAGCTCCCTGCTATTTAAATCCAGAAGAAGAATAATACGCAGCAAAGCGCGGCCCATTTTTTTGTATAGTGACTCTTTTGACTACAAAATTTTTTTCCTTACATGGCTGGATAATTCTCCCGGGCATATGCCTTCACACAACCCTGGAAATACATGCAGAGCTAAGCTCCCTACTCCAATGATTAACTGGTTGTATACTTGGACCTCCTGAGGGAACCTAAATTTAATTTCCTACCTTCTCCAAAACCCAAATCAAAGACTCAGATAATCCTTTGTAAATTTTGTTGGTCTGACCTCTACTCATCTGAAATGAAAAGATGCTTAAAGACATCTCAAGTAGAGGAATTAGTAATGTATTCTTCCTATGTAAACGGATTAACATTCCATCAACACCTGCATTTCTTCACCCTAATTTTTCTCATTCTAATTTTTGAATCCTAGATCTGCCCTATCCTGGCCTATTTACCAAATTCCGTTTGTTCATTCCAGAAAGGACAACTATTTGTTTTTCATAGCCAATAGAATCATCTCTGAGCGTTCATCGCAGCCTCGCTCCACCAGAACTAGGAGAGAAGACCCCACCCTCGAGAATTTCGGCCACATCTAAACCTCAGTGGAGCTTGAGCTGCGGATATGATGTCACAAACTCTTTAACCATAAAAGAACACCAATTAATCAACGGTATGGGTTTGTGCTTGCTGAGGCCAGTCACAGTGACTCAAAATTTTATTCAGTCATTATTATTAAACCGACTTGTGTACAGCACCATTTCGGTGTTTTTTTATATCTTGAACTTTGTCAAGTAAGAATTATCTCTATGTGCAAAGCACTGTGTGTACTTCTGTCCCAATGAAATACTAACATTCTAATCTGAATGCCCTTCAAGTGAGAACCCCCTCTATTACTAGCATTTATATGGTTAATAAGAAATTGTTCTTTTGCTAACACTGAACTCTCAAAGTCAGAGGAAGAATGTTGTGCATGCCTAAATGTGATGATGATACCAACAGCAGAAATGGCATAAATGGAATGGATATCTGTGAATAGTATATTGTTACTTAAAAAGTTTAAATCAAAGTAGTGCAATATGAGTATTATAGTTTGTTATATATAAGAAAATTATCCCCCTGAAGAAAGAAAATATGAATGATATAAAAAACTGCAAAGTATGATAGATGAGACTCTAAAGAGATTTATATGGAAATCATGATTTGTGACTTCAATACTAAAGTCAGAATTATTAATGAAATTACAGATAATGTAATGTGTGTTGAGGGTCTTGGCGATGTTACAAATAAAAATGGGACAAACTTTTCAAGTTTTTGTTCGACAAACCATCTTGTTATTGGAGGTATTCTTTTCCAGCACATGAATATCTACATATATACACGGAATTCATCATATGCCAATTACAAAAACCAATAGACCACATACCTGATAATAAAGAAAGGAAGACTCTGAGAAATGTAAGAATCTATAGAAGTGCAGATATTGGTAGTGATCAGTAACTTGATATAACACTGAAATTAAAAGGGGAAGCACCCAACAGCAAAGCAGATATGATATCTAGGTTTGTTAAAACTAAGCATCTAGAAAGTGAGCTCAAAAAAACATTTGCAATTGAATGTAGAAATCGATTTACAGGCTTGGAAAATTTAAGAGACGAAGAGCTGACACTTAATAAAGATTGGTGAGATATTAAGAACATATATCAGTTAGTTGATAGTGAATTTTTGGGACATGAAATTTTGAGGAGAAAACCATTGATATCAAATGATATTTGCGATACTATAAAATGGAAGCAAACACAGAAATTTATTGTTGAAAAATTTCGAAGAATTAGTGAAAATTAAAAGGTACAGCATGTTAAGTATTCCCAGTATAAATAGTGAAGTCAAAATAAAACACAGGAATGACTGGAGAGAATATACAGACAGGGAAGCACATGACACTGACAAATCCAAGAATTCAGGGAATCGTTATGGTGTATAAACTGTTCACAGACTTAACAGTGAAATCTCTACGGGGTCAAAGAAGGAGAATAATCCCATGAAAGGGGAGATGAATCTGTTATAACAACAGAGAATAAAGCAAGGCAGTGTTATAAGGAAAATTTTAGGGATGTCACGAATAGGAGATATGAAGGGACAAATTTCATTGATGTGCCAGGAGTTGAGAAAGCCATTGATATGCCCATGACTGAACTAAGGTTATTTTTAAGTCAAATATATCATTAAAAAAAAAAAAAAAAAAAAAAAAAAAAAAAAAGATGGAAAGCCCTGGATACGATGGAATGATTGCTGATATGATATTGGTTGAAAATGAAGTGACTCCCAGAATACTTACAAGATTATTTTGTAGAGTGTGGTGTGAAGAGGCAAAACCTGATGACTCGGAGTGTTAGCGAAAATGCCTAAAAAAGAGAGCTGACTGATGGCAATAATTAAAGAGGTATCAAAATTATGTCGGTTATCAGAAAAAATATATATGTTCATTCTAAATAGATTAGAGAGAAAGACTGATGAAAAGCTGAAAGAGGAAGAGGCAGGGTTTAGAAAAGGTATTATTATTATTATTATTACTATCCAAGCTACAACCCTAGTTGGAAAAGCAGGATGCTATAAGCCCAGGGGCTCCAACAGGGAAAAATAGCCCAGTGAGGAAAGGAAATAAGGAAATAAATAAATGAAGAGAACAAATTAACAATAAATCATTCTAAAATAAGTAACAACGTCAAAACAGACATGTCATATATAAACTATTAACAACATCAAAAACAAATATGTCATATATAAACTATAAAAAGACTCATGTCCGCCTGGTCAACAAAAAAAGCATTTGCTCCAATTTTGAACTTTTGAAGTTCTACTGATTCAACCACCCGATTTGGAAGATCATTCCACAACATGGTAACAGTTGGAATAAAACTTTTAGAGTACTGCGTAGTATTGAGCCTCGTGATGGAGAAGGCCTGCTATTAGAATTAACTGCCTGCCTAGTATTACGAACAAGATAGAATTGTCCAGGGAGATCTGAATGTAAAGGATGGTCAGAGTTATGAAAAATCTTATGCAACGTGCATAATGAACTAATTGAACGACGGTGCCAGATATTAATATCTAGATCAGGAATAAGAAATTTAATAGACCGTAAGTTTCTGTCCAACAAATTAAGATGAGAATCAGCAGCTGAAGACCAGACAGGAGAACAATACTCAAAACAAGGTAGAATAAAAGAATTAAAACACTTCTTCGGAATAGATTGATCACCGAAAATCTTGAAAGACTTTCTCAATAAGCCTATTTTTTTGTGCAATTGAAGAAGACACAGACCTTATATGTTTCTCAAAAGTAAATTTACTGTTGAAGTTGTACTGACCACATTTTTGTTTTAAGACATGTGGTACAAAAATATGTTGAATAAACAAATCCACTCTTTGTGGCCTTTATGGACTATGAAAAAGCCTGTGATAGTATGCACCGACCAATTTTGTGAAGAATGCCATGTTATTATGAAGTTCCTCTTAAATATCTAAATCTTAATAAGTCGGTTCCTGGGTATAGCTAGTCCTAAGGTAATGTTAGCTAAGGCCTATAGTATTATTTTCAAGTGATTAGTAGAGTATTACAAAGGTATGTATTGTCACTTATGTTGTTTATCCTATTCATGAACTTTGTAATGCATAGAACAGTGGAGAAGGACTGGACTGGATTGGAAACAACAAATTACCTGACCTAGAGTATGCTGATGAGGCTGTCCTTATTA
>NC_090745.1:69469097-69474097 GCF_036898095.1 Palaemon carinicauda | reverse complement strand
CAGTCCTTTTACGATGTCATTCCTACCGTATAGGCAGCACTGAGCGTATACAGGGAACGACGAGCAGGGAAAGGGGCGAACCAGTGGCTGACATCCATGATAGCTGCAACCCAGACGTCGAGGTAGCCCAACACCCAGCCGGCTTCGACAGGGGCGGGGTGCCCGTAGCAGTGGACCTCGAAGAGGCAGAGGTCCGAGAAGTGGGGATGCAGTGAATGGCAATTGTTGGAACTGTGGGGGAAGGGTGCACCTCCGGGCTGTATGCCCCTCCGTCGAGCAGCGGTGGTGTTTTGGATGCCATGCCACAGACCACCTACTGAACAGCTGTCCATAAAACGGCGTCGGCTCAAGGGATCACGTTCCCCCTGCACCAACAAGAGGAAGGGGAAAACGACACGGGACGGGGACCAAGGGTCCTTCGGGCCGTCTGTCCGAACCACCAGGACCAAAAACAGAAGAGCCAAGGAGTCAAACGTCACCCCCCAGTGTGACGTCGGGGTAGGTCAGTCAGTGCCCCAGCCAGCAGTAAGGGATACCCCCGGGCCAGCGAGCGCGACTTCCCCGGGAGTGCCAGAGGGGGTTCGGGAGGTAAAGCAACCACCTTCCACCGCCGCTCCCACACATGCAAGTGGGAATGCGGTCCCCGTTCTTAGAGTAGAGCTGGGATCGGGTGTGCAACGCGCTCTGCTTGATTCCGGGGCCAGCGTATCCCTTATGGAAGAACATTTGGCGACGGATGCCATACAAACATCGAAGGAGTGCCTGATATTGAACACGGCTGGAGGTCACAAACTGATGACCCGACGTATTGTTAGACAGCGATTCATCCTTCAAGGTCAAGAAGTGACCCATGCCTTCTATGTCATTCCTACATTAAATATGGGGGATATTCCCAATATCCTGGGAATCGATTTCATCAAGGAGAAACAAGTGACAATACGGGGCCCCGATGGAGAGGGGCTGGAAGTGAGGTGGAAAGTGGGACCAGGAGAAGAGACAGAGATACCCGTTATGGGGGAAACTCGGCCTCGAGTTAGGGTCGCCCTTACTGCTAAGGGGATAGCAGGGGCGGTTCCTGCCGGGCCGGAGGCAGGTGATTCAATCCCCCCTTCCTCCCTCTACTCCCTATCAGTGGCACCCGCACCGGAAATGCACGAAGGTGATTTAGTGTACTTAAAACCATATCAAAAGTGGCAGGATTTCATGTCTCCAGGGGTCACCACCCTTACCCAAGGAAAGGTTGAAATTCCCTTTATAAATGTAAGTACCCAGTGGTTCAACTTAGGCACTGAGTCGGTCTGCGACCTTGAGTTATGTTCATTTGTGACAGCCGAACGGACACTGGCGACCATGTCTTTCCATGGTCAAGGTCCCGGTGGGGGCAGGCTGAGAAAGCTCCGTCAAACAGCTATTGGAGTGACCCCAACTAATTATTATAAGAGAGTAGGAGATATTGTAGAGAATTTTGCTGACGTATTTGCAGTTGGAGATGAACCACCAGGGAGAATTACTAAGTTTCCATTTAACATCGAGACTGGCAGTCACCCCCGAATTCGTTCTAAACCTTATAGGACTCCTGTCTGTCATGTAGAGGCAATTGAAAGAGAAATAAATAAATTAAAAGAGCAAGGTACGATTCGAGAAAGCGAGTCCCCCTTGGCCTCTCCAATTGTGATGGTTCGTAAGAAGGATGGTTCTTTTCGGTTATGCGTAGATTATAGGAGGATAAATGCTGTTACCAAGGATAATGCATACCCTTTGCCCTCTATAAAGGAACTGTTACTTAAAGTCAGGGAAAGCAGGTTTTTTTCTACTTTAGATTTAAAGTCCGGGTATCACCAAATTCCCTTAAATGACGAAAGTAAAAAAAAAACGGCCTTTATAGCAAATGATCAATAGTTTGAGTATAATTATCTCCCTTTCAGGTTAAAGAATGCTCCTGCCCATTTTTCTCGTGTGATGATGTCTGTATTAGCTTCATTATTAGGAGATAGAGTTTTTGTCTATTTGGATGATATAATTGTAATTGGGGCTACGGCAGACGAGCATAAAAAAAAATCTTATACAAGTGTTAGAAGCCTTGAGACGTCAGGGGATGAAGAGTAATTTTTCAACAAGAAGTAGAATTTTTGGGGCACATAGTAACACCCGAAGGCCTAAGGCCTTGTGCCGATAAAGTAGCTGCAATCAGGGAATTTCCATAGCCAAAAAAACGCTAAGGAAGTAGCCAGTTTTCTCGGGCTCACTGGCTATTACCGTAAATTTATGCAGAACCTATGTCACATAGCACGACCGCTAGACTCATTGAGGAAGTGGCCTGAGTTTCAGTGGGGAAAAAGAGAATAAGCTGCTTTTCAGACATTAAAGAATGCACTCACGAGCGACGAATTGTTAGCTTATCCAAGGTTCGACCGGCCGTATTTGGTAACGACCGACGCGAGTCAGATCGCGATCGGCGGAATCATTTCTCAGGTTGATGATGAAGGGAATAAGAGGCCTTTTTGTTTCGCTTCACGGGCTTTAAAGGGACCAGAGGTTAGGTACAGTACCTTCGATAGAGAGGCATTGGCAATTCTATGGATGCTGGAGAGACACCGCTACTTCTTGCTTGGGCATAAAATTAAAGTAAATACAGATCATCGGCCGTTGCGAGACTTGTTTAAAAAAGGGGAGCTCGGTGGATTGAGCGGTTGTTAGAGTTTGATATTGTAAATTTCGAGCATATTGCGAGGATATCAAATAAAGTAGCAGACGCTCTCTCCAGGACCGCCATAGCGGCAGTAACAACTAGGTCGGCAAGGCGGAAGGAAGAACAACAGGAGAGTTAGGGGTCAAATACACCTGTGGGAGGAGCGCATAGAAAACGGGAAGATCTTGGCAACTCTAGTGCGAGAGAGAGAGAGAGAGGACGAGAACTGTCCGGAGAATGTGAATGTTGGGAGTTCCACGGGGGGGAACTCAGAGAGAATGCTCCGTGAATGAGTGTGTGGTCGATTTGTGTGGCTGGAGTGTGGGTGAGCTTGTTGCTGGACAAAAATCTGAAACTAGGATCAAACAGGTCAAGAGGTGTGTAAGAGATGCGAGTAGCAAGCTCCCGGATTTCTTGCGCATGCGAAGAGATGAGTTCTTCATCGAAGACGATATCCTACTTTATAAATATGAGAAGAGACCGGGAGATATCCGATCTCGCGTTGTTCTTCCTTCCTCTTTGAAAGAGAAAACATCCATATAATTCATGTAAGTCCTTACGCAGGACATGTAGGTATAGAGAGGTCCTTGAGAAGGGCCAGAGAGTCATTTTTTTGGTTAGGGATGAAGAAAGACATTGTTAGGTTTATTAATAAGTGTCATGTGTGTAACACTATGCGGAACCACAACCGTGTGATCATAAAGGGCAGAACATGGTCAATAGTGCCTGTTAAATTTAATAGAGTGCATATGGACGTCCTGGGTCCATTCCCCCCGGGTGACGGGCAGTTTAAGTACGTGTGTGTGTTTGTAGATGCATTCACACGCTTCACACACACGTATGCAATGGTGGACAAAACCGCAGCGTCGGTTGCGAAGGCGTAGTGCTCCTTCATAGTGAGGTACGGATGTCCACGTACATTGATAAGGGACAATGGTAGAGAGTTGGTGAATGAAGCGTGCAAGGGGGTAACCCAGATCATGAAAATAGATCATTTCACTATAGCCTCTTATCAGCCATCAGCAAATGAGCTCGTCGAGTCCCATAACAGAGAGGTGACAAATATTTTAAGGTATCTTGTGGGGGACAACCCAAACCAGTGGGTGGAAATGTTGCTGTGGGCAGAGTTCGCCCTAAAAACGGCATATAACGGCTCTATTAGGGATACCCCGTTTTTTATGCTCTTTGTGCAAGACCCTGTGTTGCCGTATACCGTCGTCATGGACCCCCACACCCTGCCATTATACAACACAGAACAATATCGGGTGATGATGTATAATTTGGCTCGGAGAGTGCTGAGGGCCAATGAGAAGTATCAGACGAAATACGATCAGCGTTTCCGAACGCGAACGTCTGATATACAGATAGAGGACAGAATCTATCTTAAAAGGTTGCAACCGAGGAAGCATAAACTGGAAGCCTCATATGTTGAACCGTATCGTGTAAAAGAAATTAAAGCCAATACGGCGGTCATCCAACACATCCGGACCGGGATCAAATGCAAGTATCACCTTTCGCATATGCGTCCGGTCCAAGAGGACAACTTGGTGTGGTATTTGAATAAGCCGGTACCACCTTACCCCGGGCTACCTGGCTACTTGGGGGAGGAAAGTGAGGAAGAGGCCCGAGCATGTGTCAGTGCCGTACTTAGGGCACGAGAGAGTGCGAGAGGACATGGGCCTTGAGATAATGTCTACCACGAGGTGATTGAGGTCATAAAAATCAGGTTTCTTTTACGTATGTTCACTCCAGGTGTTTTGTGAAAAGATGTATTAAATTTAGTTTTGATTTTTGGTTTTGTTCTAAGCATATCACGAGTATGTCATTCCTCATACTGAGACATTTCTGTTGTATTTGTGTTTGTGTTGGAATTAATTCAAATTTCGTTACCCTATATTGATACTTATTTTGTTGTTACCAATGGTTTGATGTGTGTTTTCAATGTATTATACTGTGTTTAAAAAAATTCATTTGTCTCTGTGGAGGTTTTCGGTGCTGTTACAGGTAATTGCTAATCATGGGTTGAAAATTGAACATCATTACTTATATTTTTGTTTTTCAGGAGAAATAATATTGCTCGGTTATTGATAAGTATTTTTCTTTTTTTATTATTGTTCACTGTTTGAATTTGCTCCTTGTTGCAGTGTCACGGATGTGTTAGAAATGGGTTTCTTATAATGGTGAATGTGTCAAAGAGTGCTGGGATTCTAAGTTATTCGTTTTGATTTCTCTTAATTTTTATCATTTTCTTTATTTTGTGTATGTAATGATTTGTCGGTTCATATAAAAATTTTATTGCATTGGAGGAACT
>NC_090745.1:69461597-69464097 GCF_036898095.1 Palaemon carinicauda | reverse complement strand
ACCTTTTAATATTCACTACTTCCTCGAAAATTTTCCACAATAAATTTCTGTGTTTGCTTCCATTTTATAGTATCCCAAGTATCATTTGATATCAATGGTTTTCTCCTCATAATTTCATGCCCCAAAAATTAGCTATCCACTAACTGATACATGTTCTTAATATCTTACCAATCTTTATTAAGTGTCAGCTCTTCGTCTCTTAGATTCTCCAAGTCTGCAAATCGATCTCTACATTCAATTGCAAATGTTTTTCTGAGCTCACTTTCTAGATGCTTAGTTTTAACAAACCTAGATATCACATATGCATTGCTGTTGTGTGCTTTTCCTTTTAATTTCAGTGTGGTAATGAGCTATTGAATACTACGAATATCTACACTTTTATAGATTCTTACATTTATCAGAGCCTTCCTTTCTTTATCAATAGATATGTGGTCTATTGGTTTTTGTAATTGGCATATGATGAATTCCGTGTATATATGTAGATATCCATATGCTGGAAAAGAGTACCTCCAATAACTAGATGGTTTGTTGAACAAAAACTTAAAAAGTGTGCCCCATTTTTATTTGCAACTTCTCCAAAACCCTCAACACACATTACATTATCTGTAATTTGATTAATAATTCTGACTATAGTATTGAAGTCACAAATCATAATATCCATATCTCTCTCTTTATGGTCTCATCTATCAAACTTTGCAGTTTTTTTATATCACTCATATTTTCTTTCTTCAGGGGAATAATTTTCTGATGTATGACAAACTATAATATTCATATTGCACTACTTTGATTAAATTTTTGCAAGTAACAATTTACTATTTACAGATCTCCTTTCCGTTTATGCCATTTCTGCTGTTGGTATCATCATCATTCCTATCCCTTTTCTTCCGCCTCCATATGTTCTTCCTGGTTGAAGATTTCTTCACCAATTCCCTTACACCGTGTTTTAGTTAGGGCCAAGATATCCAAAGTATATTTCGTAAATTCATTCTACTCATGCTGTAACTTCACATTTTGATTTATGGTTTTAACATTTCATTCACCAATTTTAAAATTTTCTTTAATATTTATAAACCGGAAGATTCTTAGCACCCAACCTCTCCCATGACTGGGGGACATTTTGGCCTTTTCTCTTTCCATAGACAATAAATCCTTAGAGCATTCATTGGCCATATTCATCAAAGGATAGCCAGTTCCTTGTGATGCGCAGTGCCTATCTAACTAAGGTAGGTGACCCTTGCTAGTCCATACTGATTCCAGTAAGATCCTCACCCAGGCATCAGGAGGAATGGTTGAAAAGACAGCTTGTCTATTTTGTTAAACACAATCCTTTACCCTGCTGCCAGTGACTTCATCGAAATTTTTTGGAACAGTTCCTTCATACACAAATTTTTCATTACTCTACCGGGTTGCTCATCCGCTTATAATACCGTTGGCAAACATGGATTGCTGAGATATACCACCGAGCACAGTGCTAAATCCACTAATTTCCATTTTACTGCTCAAAAGTCCAAAGAAATTAGTTGGTTCAAAATATTCAAGAAAATAACAAATAATTTCAGAAAAAAAGGTAATTTTTAATACTATTTTTATAAAAAATCCAAGCTGCTAACTTAAAATGTAAAAGTGGAAAATATTCGTAAAATACAAGAATGTCATAAGTAATTACTCAGATCAACCCGAATTAATTTGAGCAATTATTTGTGTATTCTTGCATTTTACACATATTTTCTACTCCCCCCCCCCCTTTTTTTTTTAGGTCATCCGCTTTCTCGTTTTTTATAAAATTATTGCCAAATATTATTTTTTTCTTAAATACTTTGTTAGTCTCTATGATATGTTGAATCAACTGATTTCTTTGAATTTGCACCGGAAAATAAAATATACGCCTTAAGAACACATTAGTAAATATTTGATTCACTAATATTTACATTTTATTTTTTCATAAGGATATCTTGACCGGCTGGTTGAATGAAACCGATATAAAAATTTTTGATATCAGATTTAAATTATATGTGGCAGTAGTGTTTACTAACAAAGACTTTTTGAGAAACAAAGTAATAGGTTTCAATCTATATTGAAAACAAAACAAAAATTTAAAAAAAAATTCTGGTCGTACATATCAAGAATATTAACTTTTCAACTATCTTAATAATATCAAAGTTAATGTTAATGTTTTGATATCAGAATCTATTATATCGCTATAATAATAAAAAAGTAATAATTTTCATCCTCATGCCAATGGTACTTACAAAATCTTTTGAAAATACAAAATACATAACCTCAGATAAACTTCTCCTATGAATAAGAGAAATTAATGTGTAGATTGACCAAACGCTGGGTAAATTATATGTTATGATTAGGCTGTAAGAACAAGTTTCTAGGCCTTTTGAATTTCCTATGAATTTCATAATAGTCCTGATTAATAAAAAACCTAATTCATATGATTTCATTAGCATAATAATTTTTGGCTTTTTGATAGTATTGATTAGAGTTTATTTGG
>NC_090745.1:69441597-69456597 GCF_036898095.1 Palaemon carinicauda | reverse complement strand
TAATACGTAGACCTTTCTTGCCAGTCAGAAACCAAGGTAAGGAGAGAAGTGCCGATCTATCAGAAGGTGACAATAAGCCTCAGTAAGATCTATGGAGACGGTGTAAGCCCCCAGGGGTAGTAGGCTTGGTATTTGCGAGATTGTCAGCATCTGGAACTTGGCGTTTAGAAGGAATTTATTTTGTGAGGCCAAGTCTTGAATAGATAAAGGAGTGTTCTAGTCTTTCTTAGGCAAGCCGAATAGCTCCTATTGAAAGTTCATGGATTTTGTGCAAATGATGACCCCCTTGCGGAGAAGATCATGTACATAATCCTTCAAGAATGGTGTTGTGGGTTGGAAAAAACTCTAGAATTGGGGTTGTTTCTGCCTCCCTTTTTCATCCTAGTCCCTTCTAGACTATGCTGTGAGCCCAAGGACCAAACTTCCATTGATCCTTGAAAATATAGTCTTCCCCCGACCGGAAGACACTCATTATTGTTTAGAAGGACCTGCCTCTTTGAATGTTTTGCCTCTACCTCTTCTGCCTGACTGCCTCTTGCAGACCTTCCTCTGTTACTAGCCTTTTTCCCCTGAGCTCTGACCGTGCAAAATGATGTAGTAGCTTTTTCATATACAGGGTTGAATGCTGGAGACTATGTTACATGCTGCTGGGGAAACGTGTGCACAGTCTGAGAGATCACGGCAAACTGAGGCTATCTTGGCAGGAAAGGTCTTTCTGCCTTGAAAGGCTTCTTGCCCTTAGGCTGAGGTCCTTCTCAGTGGGTGAACTTCCTCTTAGAGGACGTATCCCACTTTTGCAAAAGGCTTTTAATATTCTGGGCTGCTCTGTCCATAACTTCCTTTACCATCATCTGAGGAAAGACTCTATTTTCCCAGATGTTCGAGTCAATCAACCTTATAGGCTCATGCCTAATAGAGACTGTGGCTAGGATGTGCTCTGTGCATGCTCTTCTGGGTAAAAAGAAAGCATGCAGATCCCTGTGGAAGGTAGCTAGGTGAGTTTTTGCTTGGGTTTGGAAGAGATAGGATTTTTGAATAGTTTCCAATCACCATTTCCAAATAGGACTGATGGAACAAAGAACCGGATAGTCTCTCTCTGCCTTCAAATTATGACCTCAAATGAAAATTTGGGAGTCTTAGGCAACCTTTCTTTGAACTGTTTGCCTCCAATGTCCTTATCCATTATCCTGACCATAAAGGTGTGTTGGACCTCTTCCCAATTGTCCATGACATAAGGAAGGGCTAGAGAGAAATAATTGCCCTCTTCTACCACTGGCATTGGTCTATCTTTCATTACTAACGTTTCACAACCCCTGAATTTTTTAAGGCAAAGGGAAACACAGTATCCTTGGGAGCAATAAAAGTGGCCTGTTTCCTGCCAAAGGCCGGAGGTTGAATGTATGTAAACTCATCCATCTCTACCTCCCTTACCAATAAGGTGTGGGCCTTGCTGTTGTCCAGGACGATAGTCTCTTTGTAGACAGTACCATCCTTTAAGGACAACTATCAATCGAGGGGTATAATTATAAATCGTTCATAGGCTTAGATCCCATGCCTTCTCCAATATGAAGGTACCCCTTACTCAGAGCCCTTTGATCTACATAACGCTAGGGATTTTTCTTCGAGCAATCTAGTATGCTCGACGTTGGTCGAGCCTTGGCCTTAGGTTTCTGCTGGAAAGCCTAAATCTTTGTGTCTAATGATGTATGAACTCTTTTATATTCGTCATGGACATTTTTCATGTCTGCCTTCGTGGATGCTATAAACTCCAATTGACCAGTGAACGAGGGATTATTCAGAGTAGGAACAGTGATAAAGGTGGAGGCAGGGACGACAGATACAGGAATGGGAGATCGAACCAAATAAGTATTAGGCACTGTACTTACCTGTTGTATATCCAAGGGCTCACCAGAGGCTTTGGTAGTCAGCAGGATTCTTTGTCTCTCTCTCTGACGTCACAGAAGAAATCATCGACATGTTGCCCATCTCCAGGCTCATCACCTGAAGAGCCTCCCGAACCTCATCATCTGCCTGGTGAAGCTCTACAGGCGGGAGTTGTACCATCGGTAAGTGGTGATAAAAAAAAAAAAAAAACAGTCACCTTGGCAAAGAGGAGGTCTTTATGTTCCATTAAATTATGGCAAGGGGCACCTCCTTTAGAGCTCTCCTGGAAGCCTCTCACTCAATGACGAATGGTTTTCTGACCCCGCACTTTTTCGTCCTGAAAGACGTTGGTAGTGTTGAAATCAGTATATATTAGGTCTTTGCATACACTGTAGTTAGTAGGTTCCAAGATAGTAAAGGAACCTTTGGAAACAGGCCAGTCATTTTGCTTCTGGTAAGTCTTGTGATAACAGGATAACTTAACCTGCCTGGGACAGGTTAATGTTACACACTCCATGTCCTCAGAAACCTGTAAAAATAGAAAATTTTCAATGATTACAAATGGAGCATCAAAAAACTATGGCTTATCCTATGTTATACAGGAAAATTTTGTGAAGGAAAAATTCTCAAAACAGTGTCTAAGTAAAAAATTTCTACCTATACAAGCTACGTCTAAAGGTACACTACAGCGGAAACTCATACCAAACAACTAAGAATTCCCTAAGAATTCAACAATGTGGTAGAATAAGGAAATAGGTTCACATAAACGGAACACCGTTTCCCCAAAAGTTAGTTTTCTACACAAGTCAAGGTAGTAAATTCTCATACCATCCTGCCTAAGCCGGCAGTGTCTGCACCTGAGGCGGCAACAGCTGTGCCTAAGGCGGCAGCTAGTTTTAGTGAGCATAATCTATGAACTGACTTTACATTACCCTTAGGAATGTTGACACAATGCTTTGGCAAGTTGGCAAAAGAGTGGACGATCTTAAAAGAAAACAGACCACGGGTAAGGTGAAAGGTACAGGTTAGTACAGGGCAGTAGATGAATATATCTGCCAAAAAGCATAGTTGTTAACATTAAATCGTGGAGATTAGCCCTTTAAATAAAAAGAGCGGTGTACTGCAACCTGGATACTATGAACTTTTAAATTCAACGGAAATTCTGACACCTAGGAGTAATTCAATCGACCAACTTTAGAGGAGAATGTTACTCAGATATGGAAGAGGAAACAGATGCAGAGGACAACCCTGAGGTTGCAGCAAAACCGAAATAAGGGGGGCACGGACTCTCATCCAATAAAAAGAGAGACGGGTACCCCAAACTTACTTACACCCAAAGCTGGAAAAACTCATGATGACAGGATTGGAAGTATGGCTGAATGGTAATTACTTCTTCCGGGATCTTCCGACCAGTCAAAGGAGTCAAGACTTCACAGTAAGAGATACATAGCTCACGAAGAAGAGCTGAAGACAGAGACCAGGCAACTGCTGAGGCAGCAAAGGAGAACGCAGAAGGGGTTCTAGTCTTCTTGCCTACATAGGGGTGAGCCACAAAAAACCCACTGCGTAAGTAGTCTAGTTTATAAGGCGGCTGAGGAACACCCAGTTGCTAGGGAATGCACACTAAATAAAGGAATTGTAGTTCTGTGGACAGTGAAATGTTTATGGCCTGGCTAGGAAGGGAAGGGAAATCTAGACCATCCAAAGGTCGTCTCTAAGGTGGCAGAGAGAATAAATCCAGGGAAGGATCAATAACTCGTCCACCCAGAGCCAGACTAGATGACCCACAAGCTATCCTGTCCATCTATATAGCAACTGAGGATACTTCGGATGAGAGGGAAACCTGGACTGGAAGGGAACTAGGTTCCACAGCAAGCAGGACAAGACTAGCAAGGTAAGGGGGAGGGGAGTATAGACTTAGAGATTGGTAAAGATGCAGAGCAGGAAGGCCTAACTGTAGTATTAGATCTAGTTAACGTTCTTCCAAGTGATCTACATCAAGTAGCAACAGAGAAAGAGTCCTCAGAAGCCTAGCAAATGGATAAGGCGACACAAAATGAAGGTATACATGTCAATATCAAAACAATGTTCGTTCGGTTCTAATGGTTCAACAGAGTGTACGTACAGGGAATGATTCCTCACAGCTAGCGCCGCCTAGACACACACTAAGGCGAAGTATATTGGTGAAATACAGTCGCCTAAATACAACTGTAAAACACCATCCACAGCTCCCAGAGAGCACCTTAAGGGCTGCAGCTCCCCACTATTACGTACCATTAGCAAGGGAGGGGTGGCAGCCTTAAGGGAGCCATGTTGTTAAGTGGTCAAAGGGGATGGTACATTTGTACATATATTTCAGTCTTGGCCAAGGGCTAAGTGTGGGGGTTAGCCTAGGTCAAGGCTGATAAATGACAAGCCTGCAAAGTTTGGCAAAAGTCAAAACTATGATCATCCCACAGTTGTGAATAAATATATTTAACACACTTTTACATGACTAAATGAAAATTAATATGCAATTCTGAGTGATTTGGAGACATGAGCCACCGGCTTCGACCATGCGTCGGCTGCAGACAATTAACTAACGTTTCGAGCAAAAATACAAGGGTGGAGATGCAAAACTCTCCACCCAAAAGGGAAATGGTACTCAACTTAAGCTATGAGGAAGATGTAGCGTCCATGGTCTCAAAATGACTCTGAAAGCAAATATGAGATGGGGCTGGTAAAAGGTGAACCAGCGAATATGTTTTCAGCACACTGGGATCGTAGTTGTAACAATTCTCTCTCCCATGTATCATATTCTATCCCATACCGTTCGAGACAATGTTAATTTTATTAACATGGCTTGATTTAAACACATCCCTTTACATTTGCTCCATGGGATAGAACTATGTGATACTTCTCAGGAAAAATTGTCTGGTGGGATACTCGCAGAAATATTCCAATTAGAAAGCTGTGTTTGAGGAACTTCCATCAGGAAAAACATGTGAAAGAAGGATGCAGGAACAAAAAGATAGTTTAGTTCAAGAATGTATATACATATATATATATATGTATATATATATATATATATATATATATATATATATATATATATATATATATATATATATATTTATATATATATACATGTATATATATATATATATATATATATATATATATATAAATATATATATAAACATATTTATGTATATATATATATATATATATATATATATATATATATATATATATATATATATATATATATATATATATATTTATATACACACACACACACACACACATATATATATATATATATATATATATATATATATATATATATATACATATATATATATATATATATATATATATATATATATATGCATATATATACGTATATAAATATATATATATATATATATATATATATATATATATATTTATATACACACACACACACACACACATATATATATATATATATATATATATATATATATATATATATATATATATATATATATATATATATATATATATATATACATATATATATATATATATATATATATATGCATATATATACGTATATAAATATATATATATATATATATATATATATATATATATATATATATATATATATATATATATATACAGTATATATGCGTAAAAATCACAGGAAAACGTGATGCTCAGATGCAGAAGAACCACAGGGAAAATGAGAATACGAAATATATGCTTAAGTCCTTACTAGTTTCGTGATACTTCTTCAGAGGACTGATTTATTGAGAGAGGTTTCTTTACATTTTATAGGGAAAGCAAACGTACGAACATACATATAGAGATTTAGAGAACAATGACACTCCCTTACCAGCTACCTGGGCTTGGGTCAGGTGTTAAGTGGGCGGAGTCCCCAAGCTCATTAGACACCTGCCAAAAAGAGTCATTTCTTGTGGCGGGTAAATTCTTGTTTTTTTTTACTTTCAGTACAGTTTTTATATAATAATAATAATAATAATAATAATGATAATAATAATAATAATAATAATAATAATAATAATGTTTATTGGACAAAAAAATATTTACATACAAATATTTACAAAAAGAAAAAAAAAAGACTCAGTCCAAGCCCATGTGGAGCAGAGCTCTTCGGGCAATAATACAACTAATATAATATCATCAATTAAGTAAAAATAAAAAATAAAGTAAATATGGATAAAGATATACAAAATGTACGCATACATATACATAATCATATGTATACAAATAGATACATATAAATGAGATTCTTAGCCTAAAAACAAATGGAAATGCATATTTATATGATAAAGAAGGATGGTATATGAAAGCTAATGGTATATACATTTAAAAACTGTAGATATTAAGCAAAAAACTTAGTAAAAGAACTAGTTTTACAAATACAAATATTCTAAACAATGAAACATACTTTCGTTGTGGCTAGGTAGGCAAGTATAAACATTTATTAATAAAGCTTAATACCCAGATAACAGGAGATTTGTATAAGATGTCTTAAAAGATCGAACGCTAAACAATGCCTTTAGATAAGCGGGCAGAGTATTCCAAAGTTTAATACCTTGGTATAGATACGATTGCTCGCATCTATTAATACGTATGAAAGGAAGAGTTAAGTTTGAGTTTCTTGTTCCATAAGGATGAAGAGATTGTTCCTGAGTTATTTTTCGTCTTAAATCTGGAAATTTGTTCAATATAAGTGTCTGAAACATCATATTCATTAAGGAGAGCTTATAAGCGTCTTCCAGCTTCATTATCGAGAGAGACCGGAAGAGTGGCGATGTATGAGCTGAGTAATCACTGGAGCTTATGATTCTTACCAGTCTTTTTTGAATTACAATTAATGGTCGCAAGACATTTCTACTACTACTCCCCCACGCCGTATTGCAGTAATTTAGGTGAGGAGATACTAACGAGTGATACAATTGTTTTATAATATATAAGGGGAAATACTCTTTTAATCTATATATGATACCCATCACTTTGGCAATTTTATTAACCATCATATTTACATACTCACAGAAAGTTAGTTTATTATCTAGAATTATCCCTAAGAATTTACCACTGAAAACATGGTAGCCTTATCTATAGAAATATATATATATATATATATATATATATATATATATATATATATATATATATATATTTCAAATAAGCCATATATATTAATACATTAAAGTCTGGATTCTCTTAACGACCTCGGGATCAGAGCCCCAGGCGGAATCACCCAAAGACTATAATATCAGACCGGCCGGGATTTGAACCCTCGTCTAGGATATATATATGCCAGTGACCATACCACTCAGCCACAAAGAAATATTAAAGTCAATGACAATTCTTCTGTACATATAACTTGGCATTCAATTAATGATAAATTTTTGCATATTTAAATGTGTTTTTTTCATATTTCATATTCCAGGATATCTGTATGCCAGTGACCATACCATATATGGCTCATTTGAAATATGAAAAAAAACACGTTTCAATATGCGAAAATTTATCGTTAATCGAATGCCAAGTCCCAAACCTACCAATTAGCTACGATGGTGAAGATGGGTTGATTTCAATTCTAAGTACAGAAAACCTGAATTTGACAGATATATATACACCGAAGAATTGTCATTGACTTTTATCTTTCTTCGTGGCTTAGTGGTATGGTCACTGGCATACAGATATTCTGGACGAGGGTTCAAATCCCGGCTGGTCTGATATTATATTCTTTGGGCGATTCCGCCTGGGGCTCTGATCCCGAGGTCGTTAAGAGAATCCAGACTTTAATGTATTAATATATATGGCTTATTTGAAATATGAAAAAAAAACACGTTTAAATGTGCAAAAAATTATCATAAATCGAATGCCAAGTCCCAAACCTACCAATTAGCTACGATGGTGAAGATGGGTTGATTTCAATTCTAAGTACAGAAAACCTGAATTTGACAGGTATATGTACAGAAGAATTGTCATTGACTTTTATCTTTCTTTGTGGCTGAGTGGTATGGTCACTGGCATACAGATATCCTGGACGAGGGTTCAAATCCCGGCTGTTCTGATATTATAGTCTTTGGGTGATTCCGCCTAGGGCTCTGATCACGAGGTCATTAAGAGAATCCAGACTTTAATGTATCAATATATATGGCTTATTTGAAATATGAAAAAACACGTCTAAATGTGCAAAAATTTATCATTTATCGAATGCCAAGTCCCAAACCTACCAATTAGCTACGATGGTGAAGATGGGTTGATTTCAATTCTAAGTACAGAAAAAGCTGAATTTGACAGTTGTATGTACAGAAGAATTGTCATTGACTTTTATCTTTCTTCGTGGCTTAGTGGTATGGTCACTGGCATGCAGATATCCTGGACGAGGGTTCAAATCCCGGCCGGTCTGATATTATAGTCTTTGGGTGATTCCGCCTGTGGCTCTGATCCCGAGGTCGTTAAGAGAATCCAGACTTTAATGTATTAATATACATGGCTTATTTGAAATATGAAAAAAACACATTTAAATGTGCAAAAATGTATCATATATATATATATATATATATACATATATATATATATATATATATATATATATATATATATATATATATATATATATATATATATATATATATATATACTCTTGAACTAAACTATCTTTTTGTTTCTGCATCTTTATGTTTCACATGCTTTTCTGGGAAAATTTCGTGATCCTTCTGAGAGCTGAACATATCCTGAAAGAGGTCTTTGTCCCACAGTTTGAGAACCATTATCATTTAGTTTTATATTTCATAATAGCCTCTAAATGATACAGTATTTAAAAGGTTTAAAGGCCGCTCATGAATGGCAGAGGCAAGGGACAGTGACATTCCCCTATCAACCACGACCATGCCCTAGAGACTGACCATATATACATATGATCAGCAACCAAGTTCCCCTTTCCATCCAAACTAGTACTAAGGAGGGCCGCGCAATGGCTGCTGATGACTTAGCAGATAGACCTATAGAATTGCCAAAACCCCGAATCCTTAGTTCATACGGAGGGTGAGGTTTCCGCAACCAAAGAAACTATCGAGTTTGGGCCGGAATCGAACCACATTCTGGTGTTCACCAGTCAGGGACGTTACCAAATCCGCCACCACAACCCTTAATGCGATTTAGATAGACAGAGATACAGACTGATAATGTTAAATTATTTTTGCGTTGTATTGTGTTACTAATGTAGAATTATTGCGTGCTGTTTGCATAAATCTACATATAGTGCAAATGTGAGCAGAGTAATATATGGGGTAAGGCTCTGACCTGAATACTTCCATATAAGGGGAGTTTGGTGAACCACTGTAAGTTAGTTTTATGTCCCATAATACTCTCTAAATAATACAGTAATGCAATTTAAATAGGTAGTGATATAGATAAATGTTGTTGAATTATGTTTGTCCTGTATTGTGTTATTGTTGTAGAATTATTCCGTGGTATTAGCATAAATCTACCTATATTGCATGTGAGCAGAGCAATAAATGGGGTAAGGCTTTGACGTAAATACTTCCATATAAAGAGAGTTTGTTGTGTTTGTACGTATATATATATATATATATATATATATATATATATATATATATATATATATATATATATATATATATATATATATATATATATATATATATATATATATATATATATATATATATATATATATATATATATGAATTTTTATATTATTAGATAGCATCTGTTTATGTGACTGTAAATGAATTTGATCTAAACTATTATAATGTTCAATAGAAATGCCTAGGGAAAAGAAATGTTGGTTATGGACACACCTGTAGAGATTGTTGATGAATATACGTAAATAGGTCAGACTGTAAGTATGGTAACGTTCCTCACTGGTGACCGCCAGACTAGGATTGGTGTCATGCTCCAACTCGCTAGTTTCTTTGGTCGCTGCAACCTCATCATCGTTGTGAGCTAAGGAGGGGGTTTTTGGGGAGCCTATAGGCCTATCTATTGAGACATCAGCAGCCACTGCCTGGCCCTCCTTGACGCTAACTTGGGTGGGGAGGGGGGTTGGGCACTGATCATATGTAGATATGGTCAGTCTCTAGGATATTTTGCTGCTCGATAGGGTGATGTCACTGGCTCTTGCCTCTGCCATTCATGAGTGATTTTTAAACCTTAAAACCCTTAGACTTAAGACCGAAATTGAAAGAAGAATAAGTATGGCAGGGAGAGATATTGCTAAACAAAATGAGATTATGAAATGTAGAATGCCATCTCTTCTAAAAATGAAACTGTTTATCCGGATGGTACTACCAGTTTTAATTCATGCATCAAAAACTTGGAGCCTTACCAAAGCCTTAAAACAGAAGTTACTTACAACTCAAAAATCTATGGATAGAATAATGATGAGAATTACTCCAAGAGATAGAAAAGGGGCATCACGACCACGGGAGGAAACTAAAGTTGCCATGATTTGACACGAATTTGTTAAGTAAAGTATATAGAATTAGGGAGTTTTGTAAAGCAATGCGAAATGTTATCAAAAAGGACTGGAAAGGGCTGGTCGCAAAGCTAGTCTGATATTTCCAGGAAAGTGCCCTCGGGTATCACTACAAGAACATATTGGTCTCTGGGGCTTGAGTGACTCACGCTCTTAATGCGAAACTGGAACTCTGTGTACTGAGACCAGGCAAATACCTCCGTACTATACAAGGGCGGTAGTTTCAGGGGTGTGACGTTGATAATACAATCAGTGTCAGAAGGCAGCATCATCAAATGAGGGGGAAGGCAGGAAGGAGCAGGACACATGCGTTCACCTTTGTGAGAGGCGCCAATTGGGTGATAACTGAGAGGCGAGGTGAAAGCAACTAAACTTTATCAAACAGACATCAAGCTTAAATACCTAGGAACTGCGAGCAAGAGGGTCACAAAAACTCAAACAAAACTAGGTATGAGCCAAAAATCTTATACAGGCTACTTAATCAACATTGCAGTAAGAGAGAGTGATAAGATAACAAACAAAAGTGTTACAGTGTACGAGCTTGTATGAAACACATGCACTTCATGTGATAGATTTGTAATTAGTTTGGTATGAGCCGTTTGAAAAGAAAAGTTAAACCAGTGTTTGAGTTTTTATCTGCGATTATATTGATTAATGGGGATGAGATTGTTAACGTAAATTATAATTAGTTTCAGTTACTGTTAAGTAATTATTGATTTGACCACTCATTTAACTCAACTCATTTCAAATGTTCCTTAACTGATTCGAGTCGCCAATGTTTTAATCGTACAATGGTACCGAATCATCCAGGAAAATGACGTTATTTTATTTAAGAGGGAGCATGAGTGAATTTTTAAATCAAAGGGCACCAATTCCAGGTTCAGGTAAGGGTAAGATTAGTGATGTGAATGTATAGTTTATGAATCCTCAAGTAAATCATTATGCCATAATGGGCATCGTACGTAAGCTTTTATACAGAAGAGAAATTTGGGATTTTAAAAGTTGCGCAAGTTTCTTTGACTTATAAGATGGAATAAGAAATATTGTTTTCCAACTCCTAGAATTTTATTTGTTTTAAAAATTCGTAAAAACAAGGTATTGATTATTGTTAGATGTTATTTGGCATCGTAATATGAAGGTAAAGGTAAATAAAAATGATGCTTCAATGTGTCAGGTTCCTTCAGAGTTTTGAGTGCAAGTCCATCAGGGTAATTAAAGTCCATAAGAATTTGGGAAATGCACGAACACTGAAGAACAAATTGTCGTAGCGTTTCTGCTAGGTCAATTATATCGTCATTGTGTAAGGTAATTCAAGTGAATATTCAGGCTGTGTGTAAGAACAGATATGTATGATATAATAATAACCAAAAATTTCGACATACGATGAAAATTTACTAGACAATAGTGTCCCCAAGAGTTATGTTTCATTTTGTTGAGATGGCAGAAGTAGCAATTTGATAAGATTCTGCACGAACTAGTTCCGAACAGTTTACAAACCGCATCTGATGATTACTTCATTTTCATTGAGTGTCGTCATAGCTCTAAAATATATTGACTAACCATAATCTATGATTTGCTATATTGACGAGAATAGGGAAAATATGTGGTAATTGTAAAGATACGGGAAAATGTTCAAGTCTGTTCAGAAAAGGAATGTAATGTTTAATTTAATAACTTCTTAAGCAGATGTATGCACTTGAGTGGTTGACATCTTTGAAAAATAGATCATATTGTAATAAGATAATCATGTTGTCTGATGCGTGATCTATGTTGTTGAGTGATTATAAGTTTGAAGTTATGTCTTCTTAGTTATTTAATATTCACTAAACAACGAAAAAAAGAAGGTAAAAATATTGGCAGGTCACATTTGTTTAAATAATCTGTTAAACTCAGTGGAAATGATTGGGATATTTTAGACCGTATTATCATTTAAAAACAGTCGTCAGAGATGAGTTTATCTATTTTCTGATTTGCTAAGTTTCAGTAACTCTTGTTGTAAACAAGAAAGACTGTCATGAATATGTCTAAAAATTTTAAATAATTTTTATGTAAAGAAATTAAACTAGGCATTAGTAGTTTGAGTCGAGATGAAATAAAAGATACTAATTAGGCTTGCATCAGGTAGCAAAAAATCGCCCTTAAAATGTGAGTGTTATGGGTGTTCCTGGTGTGGAAGAGGTTAATGTGTTTTGTGTGTGAATATGATCGAGTAAGACATGATATTATTTTTTCTTGTGGCTATTATTTGGGTATGTAGCCTATGCTTTAAGAATGTACCATTAGCATTTCATGTACACATGTTTACATATTGTGCATGTTGTAATTATTGAATTGATGATTTCTGCATGGAGTTAAGTTAAATTTGAGATATTATGTAAGATGTGTAGTAGTGTTAACGCTCCGGGATTAATCGTACCAGTGGAGAAATGTTATGAGCCCAATAGCCAGTATTAGGGAAAAACAATTTACTTATCTATAAAGTTAATCCATAATTTATATAATTTATTCTAATGGGATTTGTTTCAATTGTAACAGTCTGTCTAACGAGAGTTGGAAAACAATTCGTTGTAGAATTTTTTTTTATTTTTTTATGAATAGCACAGAATGAGTCGGCTGTTTAGTTGTGTAGATGCACCGTACATAGAGAATTGTATTTATGGGATAGGTCGCATATTTTTACAAGAAGCCGAGGGGCTCTAACAGAGAGAATAGCCGAGTGAGGAAAGGAAACAAGGAAAAATATTTTTTATCCCTTTTAAGAAGAGTAACAATGAAATAGATATCTCTATAAATTATGAAAACTTTAACACAAAAAGAGGAAGAGAAATAAGATAGAACAGTATGTCCGACTGTACCGTCAAGCAAGAGAACTTGAACCCACGACAGTGGAATACCATGGTACAGAAAATAGAGAACAATGGTTTGATTTCAGAGTGCTTTCTCCTAGAAGACCTGCTTACCATAGATAAAAAGTCTCTTCTACCTTTACCAAGAGGAAAGTGGCCACTAAATAATTTACAGTGTAGAAATCCCTTTAGTAAAGAAGAAATATTTGTAAATATCAGTGTTGTCAACTGTATGAAGACAGAAGAGAATATGAAAAGAATAGGCCAGACTATACGGTGTGTGTGTGTGTGTGTGTGTGTGTGTGTAGGCAAGGAGAAAATGAACAGTAACGAGAGAGAAGGGTCCAATGTAGTACTGGCAATTCAAAGGACCACATGACTCTCATGTGGTAGTATCTCAAACGGTGAATGGTGCCCTGGACAATAGTAAAATCAAGCAAATAAAGAAAGTGAAAGTGGGAGAGTTAATGGAATATTGTCGAACCTGAGAAAAGGAGCCAAGAGTGACGAAAAAGAGATAGAAAAAGAGAAAAGGAGAGTGCAACGTAGTCGAACCTGGGAAGAAGGAAACATGTTACAAAATCAAGGTGCTAAAAAGAGACAAGAAAGACAGAGACGATGATAGGTCACAGAACGGAAAAGGGAGATAGATATTGTTAGGCCAGAGAGAGAGAGAGAGAGAGAGAGAGAGAGAGAGAGAGAGAGAGAGAGAGAGAGAGCGCACGACCGGTGTAACAAATCATAAAGAGAGAGTGAGAAAGAGACGTTGTTCAGCTGGAATATGTAAGAGAGGAAAATGGTGATAATAAAAAGAAGAAGAAGAAGAAGAAGAAGAAGAAGAAGAAGAGAGAGAGAGAGAGAGAGAGAGAGAGAGAGAGAGAGAGAGAGAGAGAGAGAGAGAGAGAGAGAGAGAGAGAGGGGTGTCATTAGTAAACCTGGGAGAGAGATAAAAAAAAAGAGACACTATATGAGCGCTATTAAAGAATCAGAGAAAAAAGAGAGAGCAAGTACAATAGCAAATCTGAGAGAGAGAGAGAGAGAGAGAGAGAGAGAGAGAGAGAGAGAGAGACTCGTCCCTTTGTAGCTCAGGATACTATCAGACAGTTTCCTAGAAAAGTAGGTAATGAGAACTTAGTTACTTTTTGTTTTAATTGTGTAACGATAAGTCGTTATGACTCAGGGAAAGGGTGAAGGGGTTGTAACACCTGTTGTATTTTGTCACCCGTACATTGCTGCAGATAAAAAAAATTCCGATACGATGTCCTTGCCTTAATATATCACAAAGTAAATAGATAGGATAGTTTTGTTCTAGGAAAATTGCCAAGAAATTAACGTTTTTTTTGGAATTTGTTTAGACATATCTAGCATAATAAAGTTTTGACTTTGATATCGGGACAGATTATGAGAGATATGATTTTTCTGGTGGGATTTATAACCGAGGAATGCTAAATTTGAGTTAGGATACAAATAATTTTCCACTACCGTAATGCAGTATTTGTGCGATTCAAAAAATAAAAAAAATAAAAGATTCGTTTGTCTGGTATAATAGAGAGAGAGAGAGAGAGAGAGAGAGAGAGAGAGAGAGAGAGAGAGAGAGAGAGAGAGAGAGAGAGAGAGAGAGAGAGAGTTTTCTATTTTTGAGCGTGGTGTTCCAGGTATAGTTTTAAATGTCACACGAAGGTTAGGTCACTTGATATATTCTGGTTCATTTGATGTTACTTAAAAAAAAAAAAAGGTTAGATGTTACAAATTAAACTGGTA
>NC_090745.1:69431597-69436597 GCF_036898095.1 Palaemon carinicauda | reverse complement strand
TCCCAGGTTGAGCTCCAGTCCTCTGACTAGGCAAGATGAATGATGGTTGCTGAGCTGTCTACCGAGAACTTCCCTGGATTCTGGGAGGTTGCTGCTGTTTCGACAGTGCTGGAGATGGATTTGGCTACAATGCGAAAATGCTCTGTATACACTCAGGACACTTCTTATTCAAGGCGTGGATTTGGAACAGTTAGGACAACTAGGGCGAGTCTACTGGCCTTCCTTGTGGGGGTTGATTCATATGTGAGTATTGTAGCATTGGCTACAGATGACACACTTGCTGAGGCCCATATAATCTTCACTATATGGGCATGCAACCAGCAATGATAAGATCGTCGGGATTCTGGATTGTAGTCCTGGATGGAGAAGATTCCCCATATTCTGAGATAAAAAATAACTAACTGGTTGGTGGATCATGCCTGTTTTTTGCACATTCAACACCGACGATGCTGCTGCTAGTGGGGATTAAGGTTAAGGGCATAGTCACTGGATAATTGGCAACTATCGCCATACCTTGATTCATGGAAGGATCAAGAAGCACCAGGGAGGCTTCCATCTGTAAATGCTGGCACCCTCCTGATACTTGGGAGAGATGATGAGCTCTCTTTTGTGGTTTGGTTGGGCTCTGATACGTCGGTTGGGCTTTGCTGACATGAGGGCCACTTTTGTCCTTCGGCAAAAGTCTGAACTAGGGGAGAGATACCTTCTCATCATTTATGGGCTCTGGTACTGATGGTGGCTGGGTATTTAGTACAGTAGCAGTGGCTTCGTTCAGTGATTCTGTCAGGCAGTCAGTGCAGTTACACTCGGCGGCAGAGGAGATATTTTTTGGATTCAAGCTTTGAAAGATGATATGTGGTCAAAGATAGCTCACTGAGAAACAGGTAGTATCGGAGAAGGAGGATGTGGGTTACTTTAGCACTTATAAGGGGAAGTAGAATACTCGACCACGGAGTCCATTGTTCTGTGATTCTTGTAAAATTTGGTTCAGAAGTGTGAAACACACGCAGTCTAAATACTTTCATCTATTGGAGGGATTGGCGCAATTTTTGTTATATTTTTGGTAGTTGTAGAGTCCTATACAAGTGAATAGCTGGACTCTATGGTTGCAGTAGTCTATATAGTCACTGCATTCCCATGACAGTGGCGCAGGGGATCTGGATACACCTGCTCCTATCACCAGTCTCCCATGATTAAAACAGACATGACCAAAAAGGAAAATCTACGGTTAGATTACTAAAAATTCCAATTACTCTGGCCGAGCTGAAAAAATCAGTAGGGCATAACTCTCAACCACCTGAGCGGTCGAAAACAGGGTAATACGCAAAAACGTGGTCACGAAGGCTGAGCTGAGGATGAAAGAATAAGTATACAAAGACATAGTATTTATACAGGAGAAGGGGATCCCACAGCTGTCATTTTCTTGATAATTCCTAAAAAGTAGAATTTCTGATAAAAAAAATATTACTGGATTAACAGAAAACACTAGAGATTAGACTTAAATTTAGACCTTTGTTATAGAGGATTAAAAAGGATTAAACATTATTCTTTCGGGTATAGTCATTTAGATAGATTATTTTACTCGTGTCAGACCATCCACTTCTATGACTGGATCCCAAACAAGGGGAGGATAAGTCATTATTATGAAAACCCCTAGAGATGGCTACCTTATGCTCTTTTATTTTACCTGGAATAATTTTGGATGTCTGATAGACATAAAACAAGTTACAATCCAAAGAAAGCATACTATATACTATATCAGTGTATCCCAAACATTTTTAGTACGTGACACCTCCTTATAGGAGTACCAAACCTGTCATGACCCCTACATTTATAAGCCTTCTGAATTTGTACTAATTTTAAATAGCACTGATATATTCTAAAATTATGAATATCAATCACAGCAGAGGGATAATAAACTATCCATTGATTATCATCAAAGTTTATCAACAATGACTGATTTATTAATATTTAATGTGCAAAATATCCCTGCATGTTTGCTATAGGCAAATCAATACGGGGGTCTGTATGTCTCGAGTCACAGTGTATGTCTGCTTCTGTATTCAATGTTTCTAGCCTTTGATTTGATAACTAGGCAAGTTGAGAAAAAATTTTCACAGCGGTATGTGAATGTGAACGGAATGAGCACTTTCAAGGAGATCTTAATGGTCTTGGGTAAAGCATGGAGAATGTGACCAAGCTATTAAACTGTTGGTGTTCCTGGAATTCCTGTTTCACTACAGTGTTTTTGATGAGGTCCAGGAATTCATCTTGTATATCATTAGGAAGATTATCCATAGTGAATTGGAAAGGGTTGTAGGCAAGGGTCTGCTGAACCTTTTTATTTTCATCAGTTTCATGAAATTAGCCTTTGAACTCTACTTGGAGGCTTGTTAAATATTCCTTGATCGTTTGTTGCAGCTCCTTAGCAGGGAGTTCTTCTCCAATGACCTCGTTGAGAAGCTGAAAGGATTCTACATTCACCGTTTTAACTTCCCTCTTCAAGAGAGAGAACTTGTCGACGAAAGCCTTGATGTCATGGGTATGCATTATGAAGGTGATATCTGGGCCCTGTAATTTCCGGTTGAGTCCATTCAAAGCTTCAAAGCATCTGCCAGGAATACAAGACTATATTTAAAAGTACCTGAATGCCGTTTAACGGGAGCTCAGTTTCCTTTTTTTGGGCTGCCAGAATTACCTGTAATTCCTCAAAGACCTCAAATACACGAGCAAAAACATTACCCTTGCGACAAGCGACGAACAGATGTGTAAAAGAAGTCTTGGCGAGCAAAATCCATACTTTGACATAGCCTACGAAACAGGCTGGTGTTGAATGCTACTCTTGATATGATTGATTTTGCGGACCGCTGTTTCCAAGGTATCTTTGAGAGTAGCAGGAAGCGTCTTGGAGGTAAGAGTGTCATATTGGATCAGGTAATGTGTTTTAATGATGTCTGGAATCTACATTTTAGCCATAGTCATAACAAAAAATTTTGCCCACAAAAGTTATTCCTCTTCGAAGAAGTTGGAAAATATGTTCATGATATCTTCAGCATTTGTTGATATTATCGGTGGGCTCCAGAAAAGGAACTCCTCCTCCACCTAATTTTTGGAGAAGAATCGACCATAAACCCAAATCTGAGGAAGATGTGCAACGTCTGTGGTTTCATCAACTTGAAGGATAAAGAAGGGAGACAGTTATATTTTCTCAATCACCTAAGATTTGATATCCTGTGACATGATATTGATGTGATGCCTAACTGTTTTGTCCGAAAGACTTACCTGATTAAGCTTATTGACACAGTTCTGTTTAACGATAAGATGGGCAGGATCTACAATGCGAGGTTTAACAAGATTCCCTCCCATTGCGTGAGGCTTATTTTACTTTGTGATCCAAAGGGAAATCTCGTACGATGCCTTGACGACGCTGCTAGGTTGAAAAAAAACTGTTACTGGATCCAATCTTAATTGTTTGAGGTTGAGTTTGTTGACTTTGAAGTATGACAAATCCTTGTCGGCCAATTCCGGATGAACATTGGTGAGGTCTTCCTTAAGCTTGAAGGCCTTCATGCTCTCATTAGCAAGTAACTGCTTGCAGATGACTCACTGTGGCATCTGCATGCTATTGTTAACTATCAATGAGAAGCCGTAGCTTAGAAATTTTTCGTATGTGTGCTTCTTTGACATCTGCAAAAACAAATGACTCTGACCAAAGTAACTGTACATTTCCTTATTTTTTTTATCAAAAATTCTAAATCTGCAATCATACTAACATACATAACAGTATCTCAGAAAAAATATGCACATTGTTAAAACAACTTACATTAACTCGTAAGTAAGTTTGTATATATATATATATATATATATATATATATATATATATATATATATATATATATATATATATATATATATATATATATATATATATTATGAACCGTCTTAATGGTTCATTAGGTTCTTTTAAAATATTAAAAAAATTGGGGCTGGAATGAACCAATGGCCAGCAACAACCAAAGGGGCGGGTATAAAAGATAATACTAAAGTACCTTAACCTAGTTTATTTTACAAAAATCATACAAAAATAAATTATAAACAATAATTAAAATAAGTACAGGTAATGGGAAGCACAGTGACTTAAAAGATCATAGCATAAATTCAGATAACATTACAATAACAAAAACAGAAAACCTAACGTTCAAACAAATGTTAAATAAAATAAGCAATATTCATAAAAAAAAAAAAAAAAAAAAAAAAAAAAAAAAAAAAAAAAAAAACACAGTAAGCAGCAGCAAGGACCAATTAATAAGAGAATCTTCTCATTATTAATAAAATAATAAATACGAGCCTATACACTTGCTCCACACTAAATAAGAAGAGCTAATACTTGCTCAGCACGATACACAACCATAATTACTGAAGAGCCCTACACTGCTCTTCCAACATATCAAATATGCACAAACACAATCCATAATCCTCGAGGACGACCAACGAACACTACGGGAACGACCACGACAGTGTCGATACGACAGCCACTTTTCTGCCACCGAAGAATATCTCTTCAAAACCATCTTGACACGGGAACTGGGTTGAAGACAAGTCACCCACACCTGCTTTATCAGGACCATCACCAATCACCATCAACTAGGTGATACTCCAAAACTGTTGCTGCTGCTCGTTCTCAACTGCATCACGAGAACCTGTCCATCTGGCTTCCCAAACCTGACTAAAGCTTGTCACTCACAACGTTTCAAAAGTAAACAAGACACCCACCTTGACAAAGAAAAAGAGGGCAGTTAAAAAAAATGTAAACTAGATTGTCTTAGAGTCAAACAACCTAACTATATATATATATATATATATATATATATATATATATATATATATATATATATATATATATATATATATATATATATATACATGTATATATATATATATATATATATATATATATATATATATATATATATATATATATATATATATATATATATATA
>NC_090745.1:69411597-69426597 GCF_036898095.1 Palaemon carinicauda | reverse complement strand
AAATATGAAAAAAATTATTTTTATAGCCTTTTTTTTTTTGCAAGCACGTACCGGTACGTCCATGGGGGTAAAGGGATGAGTTTTGTAAAACGTAGCAGTACGTCCTTTTTGGGGTAAAAGGGTTAAGTTATGAAGTCCGTATCCATGTTTGTTTATTTCCACATGTATATATATATATATATATATATATATATATATATATATATATATATATATATATCATAGTCATCATCTCTTCCTACGCTTATAGACGCAGATGGTCTCGGTTAGATTTCACCAGTCGTCTCTATCTTGAGCATTTAATTCAGTACTTCTCCATTCATCATCTCCTAATCGGGGTTAATAGTCCACAGCCATGTAGGCCTGGGTGTTCCAACTGTTCTTGTGCTTTGTGGAGCTCAGATGAAAGTTTGGTGAACTAATCTCTCTTGGGGGTGCGAAGAGCATGCCCAAACCATCTCCATCTACCCCTCATTATGATCTCATCCATATATGGTAGTCGAGAAATTTCTCTTATAGTTTCATTTTTAATCCTGCCCTTTCCTTTAACTATCATTATCCTTTCGAGGGCTTTATTCTAAAATCTACTAAATCTTTTGGAGATTGTTTTATCGCCATACCATGACTCATCTTCATAGAATAATGCCGATCTCATTAAACTGATACATAGTCTGATTTTTATATGTAATTTTAGGAGATTTAATTCCCGAATTTTACTTAAACTAGCCATTGTCTGATTTGATGTATTCATTCTTTCACTAAACTCTAATTCTAAAGACCCTGCAATGGATATCATAGTTCCTGAATACTTGAATTATTCTACCTCATTAATCCTTTCTCCTTCCAATGATATTTTATCTCCCATTGCATACTCTCTTCAGCCCAACCTCGTGTGATATTTCATGCAATCTGGTAAGCAAGCATTGCAAATCCTGTGGTGTTCTGCTAAAATGGACAGCATCATCAGCATACTCTGAGTCTGCTAAATTCCTATCACCAATTCATTCCGATCCTTCTCCACCATCTCCAAATGTTCTACCCATTACAAAATCCATGAGAAGGATAAACAACATAGGTGACAACAGATTCACCTGGAGTACTCCGCTGTTCACTGGAAATTCATTTCATAGGACTCCATTAACATTGATTTTTCACTTGCTATGCTCAAGAACAGACTTAATAAAATTTACATATTTAAGAAGTATTCCATAATAACGCAGGACTCTCCACAATATTGGTCATTGCACGGTATCAAAGGCTTTTTCATAGTCTACAAAGACCATCAAAAACGAAAATTCATATTCTACACATTGCTGTATAAAATTTCTTAAAATGAAAATTTGGTCATTGCAACTTCTACCTTTCCTGAATCTTGCTTGTTCATCTCTCAGCTTTTCATCAATCTATCTATCCAGTTTTTTTAGAATAAGCATACTATATATTCATATAGCAACTGACGTGAGTGTGATGGCTGTGTAATTATTGTAATCAGTGAAGTCTTTTTTTGCCATTTACACCAACACTCTTACCTTCCATTCTTTATGATTTGCCTCTTCATGCCACATTCTACAAATTAATCATGTAAGTTGTCTGGCACCTACTTCATATTCGGCCAATATGATCTAGGCAGTTAACCCACGGTATAAAGGGGCTTCCCATCTCTTTAGTGTTTTGAGGGTAGCTTCGAATTTAAACACACTGAATTCATTTAATGGGCACATCAAGGTCTTCATCAGCTTGAGGTATATCAATAAAATTATTCCCTCCAAATCTCCTATTCCTGACCTCACTAAAGTGTTTCATCCAACGTCTTTCTTCATCTACTATTGTTATAACATATTCATCCCTCCTTATTTATGGCATATCCTTCTTCTTTGCCCCAGTCGAGATTTCATTAATAATTCTAAGAGTATATTAGCACTACATAAAAAACTATTTGACCGACTTTTAAAGTGATCTCTTGTTCCCCCCAAAAAATTATCATCATTTTCATCATCATCATCATCATTATTATTATTATTATTATTATTATTATTATTATTATTATTATTATTATTATTATTATTATCATCGTTTGAATTTTTTTTTCTGAGGAACCCTTCACTTAGGATACTTATGTATATTAGCGATTACTCATTAAAAAAAAAAAAAAAAAAAGTAGGAATCAGAGATTCGTGACCTCCACCCAGGGTTTTGTGGAGTCGTCCATGGCCTATGATCTACCGGTGGTGGAAATTTCGTCAATATTCTGATCTAGTATTCTGATCTGGATTTGGATCATCTTCAAAATTTTATGGGGTTATCCATTTCCCAAGATCTGCAGGTGAAGATTTTGTCAAAATCCGTCGAGTAGTTTTGATGTAACCCTGTCCACAGACACACAGACAAATAGATATGTAAATAAACTTCAATCTGGATCCAGATCTCAATCATCTCCAAAATTTAATGGGGTAGAACATGCCCTATACCTGTTTTTTTTTTTTTTTTCAACTGGCAAGTAGTTTTTATATTTTCTTAAAAGGGACTAAAATGTGAATCTGGATCTAGAATCTGGATCCGACCCTGAACATCTTCCAACTTCAATGAAGTCGTCCATTACCTTAGATCTATCTGTGGCAATTGTTTTTACTTCTTTAAATACCTCGAGTAGTTCTGACGCAATCCTTTCTAGAGATACAGAAAAAGCAAATACGGATCTGGATCCAGATCAGCTACAAAATTTCATCAAAATCCTTCAAGTAATTTTGACAGGGAAAGGTCTACAGGAACAAAAATAGATAAACAGACTCAATCCCAAGTCCTCCTTTGTGAATGTAATAAAAATGTCATGACTGACCGTTGGGGATGTTCTCAACAGATGGAACTAGCAAATTCTTGAGGAATGGGGAAAAAAAATAATGTTTTGGCATGAAACACTTCCTTGGGTTTTGTGAAAAGAAAAAAAAATATCATAAACCACAATCCTAGAAACAGGGAGTAAAACAAGAACATGAGAAAGGAGAAGGTAGGAATAATAAATACTTGAGACGAAAGTCTACTAAGTACGAAGAAGAAATGAAGGAAACTAAGAATTATTTTGCTATTTAGGAAAACTGTTATTATTTTCTTTTGAGGAAAACTGAAATTATTTTCTGCTATGAAGACCTAGAACTATTTTCTATTGTGGAAACCTGAAATTATTTTATATTGGGGAAACCCTGAATTATTTTCTATTGTCTTCATAGAGGAAATTGTCAGAGAATAATCTAAAGAAGAGCGGGAATTTAAAAGGCTGAAATCTCATACTACCTTGCTAATAGATTAGGTCTAAGGCTCGGGTCACACATTTGCAACTAATCTATATGACTTGCTGTGATGTTAATAAATCCCCGAAATAGGGGAAAGTCTAGCAATAGTTCGGTTGTTTTACGTGGGAACGACCTGTTACACGCTTCCTGCTAGAATCCCGCTTGCATATTCATGCACCTGGGTGATTGTTGGAGTGAGTCTACTATACAGTAAAACGAGAGTCGTCCCCTTCTTTGTTCAGAATGGCATTAAGACTGCGAATAATCCTGACTAGTGCGGATTCCCGTGACATTTATTGCCAGGGCTATAGAATGCTACTCGATTACCAGTCGATTTAGCATGGAGTGCAAAACGATATGATTGCTGATATAAACGAACTAGCATCTGGAAACTACTATTCCAAGCTTGGGAAGGTGCAACGGGACAATCTGAGGGACTGCAATAACTCATGCCATGGCAAAATGCAGTGTTATAGAGAGAGTATGCGGATATTTTGTAATGAACCGAATGAGTTTGATACCGTGAAAAATAAAAAAAAAAACATGTTAAACTTCGTATTATTTATTCATATTTTCAATTCTTACTGATCTTCTAAGTTCTTTTCATTAAACGCGATAATCTTTAAAATTTTCTTTTTTCACATGGATATTTATGTATTCATGTATTTTTTACTGACTTTTTTTTTTTTTTTTTTTATTAGCTTCATTCATAGTGATGCTTAGTAATTATTCATGCGATTCATTTTCTATTTAAGTCACTCAACAGCCGTTGGGGGACCAAAAGGCTTCAATCGCCCTTAAGGAAATCACCAGTATCGCTTGCCTGCATCCTGCCGCAGATGCCTCTTCTCCTGGGGTGAACCTCCTTCATGTTCTTTGTGTGCAATGCCTAGCGGAATCTATAAACGCTGCCGTCCCGAATGTCGATATTATGCCAGTAAAAGACCTGATGACCAAAGTCGACGCACTTATGGACAACAACTTCACCATCTTCAAGAACCCCATCAACAATTCCAATCCTGAAGAAAATGAAAACTATTCTACATCGATCAAAGCTGACTTGAGAGTGGTAGGACACAGACGCGCACTCCGTGACGTGCCAGAGTGGCGATAAAGCAGCTGCCAACTACCCACTCGCGTACGCATCAACCAACAGCCTCTCCAGACACTTACTGACACTCATCAGCCACAGCTATGATAATACCACTCCCAATTCAGGGATGCTGCGATTAATGGGTTAGAGTGGCCAAAAAATATGCAAATATACCATCCCTTGCAGCAGAGGCCTCCCCTGTTACTAATTATTATGTTTTATGCGATGCAGTAACAGGCGTGCGATTTTTGGTAGACATGGGTGCTTGCAGTTCTTTCCTGCCAAGGCCATTCTCCAGGACACATAATTTTTTGTCTAAGACTACCAACATCCCGTTGGTAGCCATCAGATCTGCGATACCCACCTAAGGTTATGAAAGCTCCATCCTATCCTTTGGAAGTGCCGAAAACATATGGAAGTTTCTCGTCCCTGACGTCACATTGCCAATACACAACATTGATTCGTACTCCTTGACACCTCTCCAACCAGCCCCCTCTGTCCTTGCTCTACTCATCATGCACCTACAAATGCCTACTGTCACCTCCTAACTTTATACCCGGAAGTTTTTCGTCCAGGCCTCCCCCAAATGCTCACAGTTGCCACCAAACACTGTGATTATCACCATATCAAGCTGACGGGGCCTCCAGTATATGCTAGATTCAGGCGTCTGGCACTGGATTGTTTGGCAGCCACTAAACAAACACTCGCCAAAATAAAGGAGATGTCCATCTGGCAAAAGGCCTAAAATCCATGATTTTACCCTTACAGATTGTCCTGAAAAAAAGATGGCTCTCTGTAATCGTGTGGGGATTAAAGATGCCTGAACATGCAGACAAAAATTAATTAATACTCCCTCCAAAACATCGGCGTGACCTCCTACTTGCGCAAAGTGAGGGCTTTCTTCATGCTTGACATCACAAAGGGGTATTATCAGTTACCCATGAAAAATCAATATATCCACAAGTTTGCCATCACCACTCCATTCCGTACATACATTTTCAATTACTAATCGTTTGGTCTACATAATGCTGGGGCCACTTTACAACGCCTCATGGATGGCATGTTAGGTGACCTCCCTTTTGTGTATATTACGTGGACGACATACTCATGTTCTCTTCCTCGAAAGAGGAACACCTCCGTCACCTATGCATGATGCTCGACCACCTACAACAAATTGGCCTTTTAGTCCTGTTAAACAAGTGTATCTTTGGTGCCACCAAAGTATAATTCTTAGGGGACTGCATCACTCCTGATATAGTCTTCCAGGTAAGGTAGTAGCTATTTGTAAATTTCCCACACACTCGACTGTCAAAGTACTGAGAGCATTCTTGGACAGAATCCCCTATTAGTACTACCCCACCTCTTTTGCTCGATCTGTTAATAAAAGTATATTTTGAGTTAGCATCTTAGGGTTTCAGGTTAAAAATCTGATATTTGGAAATTTTGAACTAAGTTTCTTTAATATTTTCCCATGACAAATTATATTGTTAATTATGTAAATACCCATTTGTTCAGGTGACATGTTTGCCTCTGTTTATAGTGGGAAAACCAATTGCTTGTTTTGAACAATTGTACTGCTGCCTACTCATTTTCTCAGAAAACTTTTGGAAGGCCGAGTCAAAAACTGAAGTTCCGAATTAACGAACAATAGTAAATAGGAAGGTATAGTCTGGTAAAGACGAAGAGCTTTCTACACTCCTCGATATTGGTGGTATAAGTGTCTTCTTGTCCAGTTCAATCATTATGTTGGTTTGGACGGCATGAAATAATGAGGACATACGTGAACCATAGTCCTGGGACGGCTCTTGTCTGGGAATCATCAACCGACTTCAATGAATCACCAAATATCATCATACATGGCTTTCTTCGCAATATTCGCTGGAATGGATGTGCTTGAGGTATGTCACCCTGAATGTGACATGCGGTATTCATCTGGTTATTTAAGACACATTTACTTAAGTAACAATTTTGCTTAAGGTTTCCATTTTTCTGTCGACCCACCAAAAGTGTTCCTTAGCTATTCTGTTTTCTTAAATTTTATAAAAGGTGAATTGTCATACTTCAACTTGGTTTAAAGTCTAGAAATCAGTCCGGATTTTTTATATTCTAATGTTTAGAAGATTTAAACTTATATTTGGGTTAAGGGTTACAGTAACAATTTGGATTAACCTGTATTTCTCGCCTATGATAACAATATTGCCCTTCGTTTATTAATATGTTGTCCGGAGGTATGGCGGTGTCAGATAATATACATTAGTTTTGTGAAAGCCTTTTTCACTTCACAACTTTGCATTTGACATCGGTCTGGCTTTATATACCGAGTATAATTTTTCTAGAGCTTTTCTACCCATATTTTACTGATACTTCGATAAAATCTGTAAATCATTTATTTACGGTTTTCAGAATAGCTAAGGGTGGGGGTAATCGGCAGTGGATTCGGGAGGCTCTGCATCACATCTTCAGTGATTGCGTCATTATCACTGGGGAGTTGTCTCTCAGAATATATTGTTCCTATCCAGCTCGACCAACATTTTTTATTAACTTAATGATTATTAAATATGAAACCTACGTATTGCAGCAAGTTTTAATTGGTTAAGCTAATAAATTAAGTATTGTGAAATTTCTATTTATTTTTACCTTAAAGTTAACATAAAATTGTGCACATGCTCAAAAGTTTATCCACCAACTCAACCTCCATCAAGGGTGAGCCAAAAGACATTAAAGAGGCCGGCTGGCTAATGCCATTTTTTAAGGACAGGACTTTGATATTCATACCACTTAATAAGGTGACTTGGGAAATCTCCAAACTTCATAGGATGTTTGCCTCCGACCTTTGGTTTTCTGACGCAAAGTTGATTTATCTTTAAAAGGAGTGCTTTTCTAATAATATATTCTCCCTTGAAACCTAATATTAACATCTGGGATTACTTCCCTATATAGCCTGATGTAGACCAATAATAAAATAGTGAGTTTTTTTTCTAAAAATAATTGTTTTTCTAGCTATAAATTTTTTCATGATGGCAAAAAATAAGCCCTTGAAATCAGAGGAAAAAAATGTGAAAAAAATATAAAAAAAAAACATTGAAAAGGGGCTCTTATTAATTGTTTCTTACTGTCTCTCTAAGATATACGAAATGCCAAGGCTATATATTTAAAACTAAGGGAGAAGATGAAATGTATAGGTCACTAAGTACAGTTTTGAGATTTGGGCAACCAAAGTTTTTCCTTGTGATTCTACAAAGACAATATTAATAAATCATGATTATTATGAATGTTATGCGCTTTTGTATATATTATCTAACCAAAACAATGTTATTTGTCATAAGTTGATAATAAATTAAGATTCCTTTGCTCATTGTCTTGCTTCTTTAGGCGAGACAGTCGCTCCTTCATCTCTTTCCTTCACTAATTCCGTCAATATCACCAATATTACCCACTTCTGAGCTCTTATTAGGTAAAATTTTCCTCTTCCTCATGTTAGCAAGAAGATGAAATTGTCTTTTCCTCTTTGGCATATCCTTAAAATTAAGTGAGAAGATAGTATCTGAAGTATATGTGACGGGCCGAGAGAGGAGTTGTGAAATCAAAGGCAGATTGGAAACGACCGAGTTATATTGTTGTGGAACACTCTCCTTATATACAAAACCTCAATGCAACAGGACATGACAAGTTCACAAGACAGACAATATCACAGAGGAAAAACCAGACAGGAATTTTCATGTTCGTTTTAGTGCGAGGGAGGAGCGAAGATACAAGCATAATATATACAAAAGGAATTATGTACAATTGTGTGAAACACGGTTGGTACATGGCTCCCCCCCTAAAAATGACATACTGTACATGTTAAATAGGGCGCCCTGATCTAGAGAGGCGAACTGTAGGCGGGTCATCTGGCAGAAGATAAGCAGGTTTTAGACGATCAATGGAGACCCAGTCGTCTTTGCCCCGAATGTTTAGGAGGAATGCTTTCGGACTGCGTCGGATCACAAGGAAAGGTCCCGTGTAAGGGGGCGTTAACGGTGGCTTGCTGGTGTCGTTGCGCAGGAAGACGTGCGTTGCAGAGTGCAAGTCCGTTGGTATGTGATGCTTCGCTGGGGGCTTGTAAGTCTGGCGGCACGGAGTAAATTTTCCCACGACGTGACGTATGCGCTGGAGATCGTCGGAGGAGGTTGTAGAAGGAAAAAACTCGGCAGGGACGACCAACGGGTCGCCATACACCATTTCGGCTGCCGAGACGTCGAGGGCGTCTTTAGGAGTGGTCCTTAGTCCAAGGAGGACCCAGGGAAGCTGAGTAAACCAGTTGCAATCCTTGCAGCGGGACATCAAAGCTGCTTTGAGGGTGCGATGAAAACGTTCAACCATTCCATTGGCAGCGGGGTTGTAGGCCGTTGTCTGATGTAGGGTGATGCCCAGGAGATTCGCTAATGACGTCCATAATTGAGAGGTGAAAGTGGTTCCCCTGTCAGAAGTAACATGCTCAGGGATACCGAATCTTGAAATCCATCCAGAGAGTAAGGCAGATGTACATGAGGCGGACGTTGCAGTTTCCATGGGAATGGCTTCAGGCCAACGAGTGGAGCGGTCGATGACGGTAAACAGGTAACGATGTCCTTGTGATGTGGGTAGGGGGCCTACAACGTCAACGTGAATGTGTGCGAAACGACGCTGAGGTTGAGGAAAGGTGCCCACTCCTGAATCCGTGTGTCGATGTACTTTGGAAGTTTGGCAAGAAGTACAGGCACGGACCCAATCCTTAGCATCATTAGAAATGCCGTGCCTAATGAACTTTGCCTTCAGCAGCTGTGCAGTAGAACGGCACGAGGGATGTGAAAGGCCGTGGATGAAATCAAACACCTGTCGGCGCATGGGAGCATGAATCCAAGGTCGCGGTCTACCAGTACTGACGTCACAGAGGAGGGTGGTGTTGGAGATTTCGAGGGGAAAATCCTCCCAACGGAGGGACGTGCAGGATGTCCTACAAGCTTGATACTCTGGATCCTGTCATTAGGCTTCAGCCAGGGCGTTGTAATCCAATCCCAGTTGAACGGCAGCCAACGTGTTTCTTGACAGGGCATCGGCAACGGGATTCATTTTCCCAGGGACGTATTGGAGGGTGCAATTGTATTCAGCCACGGCGGAGAGATGTCGGCGTTGACGGGCGGACCAGGCGTCAGACTGTCGAGTGAAGGCGTGCACCAGAGGCATGTGGTCTGTGCGAATGACGAAGGGCGTACCTTCTAAGAAATGGCGAAAGTGACGGACAGCCAAGTCCACCGCCAGCAATTCTCGATCGAAGGTGGAATAACCCGATTCTGCCTTGGACAGTTTTCTGCTGAAGAAGGCCAATGGGCGGGGCGAGACTTTGACCACCTGCTCGAGTACTGCACCAATAGCGACGTCGCTGGCATCGGTGGAGAGAAGGAGAGGGGCGTGTGGGATAGGAAAAGTGAGAGCCGCAGCAGTTGATAGGGCCTTCTTTGCATTGAGAAGGCTGCTTCATGAAGGGGACCCCACTTCAGGTCCTTTGGCTTGCCCTTGAGGGAGGCGTAGAGGGGAGCAAGAGTGGCGGCAATGGCTGGCAGAAAACGGTGATAATAGTTGATCATGCCCAAGAATTCCTGCAGAGCCTTGACGGTCGAGGGCGCTGGGAAATTCTGAACGGCTGCTACCTTCTCAGGGAGGGGATGGACTCCTTCAGGAGTGATACGGTGCCCTAAGAACGACACTTCGTTGGCGCCAAAGGTACACTTGTCGTACCGGACTACAAGGCCGTTTTGTTGCAGGCGGTCGAGCACGATGCACAGGTGACGGAGGTGTTCCTCTTTTGAGGAGGAGAACACAAGTATGTCGTCCACATAACATACACAGAAAGGGAGGTCCCCTAAGATGCCATCCATGAGACGTTGAAACGTTGCCCCAGCATTACGAAGGCCAAAACAGGAGTAATTGAAGGTGTATGTGCCAAACGGAGTGGTGATGGCGGTCTTGGGGATGTCTTCTGGGTTCATAGGCACCTGATAATACCCCTTCAGGAGGTCGAGCGTAGAGAAAACCTTTGCTTTGTGCAGGTAGGAGGTTACATCGGCAATGTTTGGGAGGGGGTAGTGATCTGGTTCTGTTTGCATGTTCAGGCGCCTGTAATCCCAGCACGGATGGAGGGAGCCGTCTTTCTTCAGAACGATGTGTAAGGGTGACGACCATGGTCTGGAGGCCTTTTGGCAAAGGCCCATTTTCTCCATTTCGGCGAACGTCTGTTTGGCGGCTGCCAATCGTTCCGGTGCCAGACGTCTGAATTTTGCGAAGACTGGGGGTCCCGTCGTCTTAATATGGTGATAGATACCGTGCTTGGCAGGAACCGTGGGCGTTTGGCGAAGTTCTGGACGGAAAACTTCCGGGTACAACGTGAGGAGGTGGGCGTAGGCATCCGTGGGTGCGCTGATGTGGAGAGCGAGGTTAGAGGGGGCTGGTTGAAGAGGTGTCGACATGTATGAGTCTGCGTTGACCAATCGTCGGTGGGCGACATCGACCAGAAGGTGGAAATGAGAGAGGAAATCCGCTCCAAGGATTAGCATTGTGACGTCAGCAACGAGAAACTTCCAATTGAATTTACCGTTTCCGAACAATAATGTGAGGCTCTCGTAACCGTAGGTGGGTATTGCAGATCCGTTGGCAGCTACCAAGCGGACGTCGGCAGATGTAGACAGAGTACGTTGTGACTTGAAGAGTTTCCTTGGCAAAAGAGAACGACAAGCACCCGTGTCTACCAAAAATCGCACGCCCGTTCCTGCATCCTCTAAAAAGAAAAGATTAGAAACATGGGAGGCCACCGCCACAAGCGATGGCCTACTTACACGTTTTTTGGCCACTGACAATCTTTGGCACATTTCTTCGCGGTTGCCCCGAATCTGAAGTGGTAGTAGCGAAACTGCGGTGGATGGGAGGTAGTAAGTGCCTGTAGAAGTCGTTCGTTGGGGCGCGAGCGATTGGTGGGTGGTGGGCGGCTTTGTCGCCGCTTCGGCACGTCACGGGGTAGGCGTGTATGTCCTACGGCATTCATGTCAGCTTCGGTTGACGTTGAATAGGCATCCTCGTCGTCAGGGGTGGAGGCGTTGATGGAGGTCTTGAAGTGGCTGTCCATAAGGGCGTCGGCTTTGGTCATCAAGTCCTTTATGGGTAAACTATCGACATCGGGTATGGCAGCGCGCACAGGTTCAGGTAAACGGCGTATCCAAAGGGCACGGAGTAAGTTCACCTCACGAGGAGAGCCGTCTGCGGCAGGTTGAAGGCGAGCGATACTGGTCATTTCCCTGAGGGCAAGCGAAGCCCTTTGGTCCCCCAACGGTTGTTGCGAGAGCTGAAAAAGCTTTGCTATACGGGCGGCTGGCGACGGCGAGTACTGCTGCAGAAGATATGATTTGAGGTCATCATACGCTATTGGGGTGTCTCCTTGTTCACAAAGCCAGTCGGATATTTCTGGGAAGGTATCCTCGGGTATCGCCGCGAGAACATAATCCGCTTTGGTGGTTGAGCGAGTCACGCCCCTGATACGAAACTGGACTTCTGCGCGCTGAAACCAAGCAAACGCCTCTCCGCTGGCAAACGATGAAAGTTTGAATGGAGCGGCCGCAGCACCAACTGCCGTAGAGTCCGCCATAGTACCAACGATGAAGGGGCGAGGGGGTGGGGGTGGAAGGCGGTGGGAGCGAGTCGACTTCCGGGGTCACCAATGTGACGGGCCGAGAGAGGAGTTGTGAAATCAAAGGCAGATTGGAAACGACTGAGTTATATTGTTGTGGAACACTCTCCTTATATACAAAACCTCAAGGCAACAGGACATGACAAGTTCACAAGACAGACAATATCACAGAGGAAAAACCAGACAGGAATTTTCATGTTCGTTTTAGTGCGAGGGAGGAGCGAAGTTACAAGCATAATATATACAAAAGGAATTATGTACAATTGTGTGAAACACGGTTGGTACATATAACTTCAAGATACGGGCATTCATAGTTTTTCTTTTTATTTTTACAGACAATATTAATGATTAATGACTATTATGATTTTTTCATTCTTTTTTGCATGATAAAATATCTAAACAATGTTTTTTATCCAAATTTGATAATAAATGAAGATCTCTCCAATCAATATCTTTCTTCTTTAGGCGAAACTGTCGCTCCTTCATCATCTGTCTCCTTCACTAACTATGATAACATCGCCTATATTACCCACTTTTGAACTCTTATTTGAGCGAAATTTCATCTTCCTAATATTGGCAAGATGTTGAAATTGTCATTTCCTCTTTGGAATGATGAGATTTTTGCCGAAATTAAGAAAAACAAAAGTAAAAATGAGTGAATATCAGAGGTCAAACTCAAACGTGTAACCTCTATGAGGTTTTTGGCAGCATGGGTGTAATTACTGTGTAATACTTCGTCTTGTGACTCATGGAATCTATACAGTTGCCATTCCTCACAATTTGATCTATAATGAAATATATTAATTATTATCATTTACAATAACAAAAGAAATATAGCATTTTCTTGTAGGGATCAATGTTTTTGGTTTAGGGAGTTACTTTTATTAATTACCCTGTAACTATGAAAGTAAGAGGATTTTTTACATAATATCTCGTATACACATGATTTTTTTTTGTCATACAGAACTCAGTTACTATTTTCATTTTTTGGTATTTTTTGTTTCATAGCCCCATATATTAGCATACCAGCAGGGCCACTTAAGTGGGATCCCCTTCAATAAGCATCCTTCTGCAACACAAAGAATACCCTATCAAATGTTGCTGCTCTAAATTTTCCTGTGCCACAAGCACCTCTCCTTCTCTCTACCGATGCCATTGATGTCGCAATTGGTGCATTACTGAAGTAGGTGGTGAGCAGCTCAACCCACCCATTGGCTTTTGCCCATAAATAAATGACAGTGAACCTAGCTTTTCCACACTTTCGCTACTCCTGTGAAAGTTACACCCTTTGTCATTCACAAAGACCACATGTCTGTGTTGCGACCTTCACTCGTTAGTCTGGCGCCTGGTCCAGCCATCAACGCCTTGGGAAAATTAATCCTGTTGCCGATGCCCTATCAAGAAACATGTTGGCTGCCATTCACCCGGGATTGGACTATAATGCCTTGGTAGGAGCCTAACGAAAGGATCCAGAGTACTAACCACATATGACATCCTGCACATCCCTCCATTGGGAACATATTCCCCTCAGTGACTTCACTGCCACCTTCCTCTGTGACGTTAGTAATGGAAGACCTAGAATGTAGATATCGGCTCCTTGTGCCAACAGAATTTTGACTTAATTCTTTTTCTTTTACATCTTTCAATCTGAACTAATGCACAGATACTGAAGACAAAGTGTATTTAGCACGGCATTACTAAAGATGCTAAGGATTGAGTCCACCCTTGTACTTCATGCCAAATTTCAAAAGTAAACCGACACATGAATTCAGGAATGGGTACCTTTCCCCAACCTCACCGTCATTTGCCAACATGCATGTGGACGTAATTCGGCCCCTACCCACATCACAAGGACACTGTTACCTGTTTACTGTCACCGACCGTTCCACTTGGAAACTGCAACATATGCCTCGTGTATATCTGTCTTACTTTCAGGATGGGTATCAAGATTTGGTATCTGCGACCTTATTACTTCTGACAGGGGTAGCCCTTTCACCTCTCAGTTGTGGAAATCATTAGAGAACATCCTGCGATTCACCTACATCAGACAAGTTCCTACAACCCTGCTGCCAATGGATTGGTATAACGTTTTTATTGCACCCTCAAAGTAGATTTGATGTCCTGCTACAAGGAATCCAACAGGTTTACTCAGCTTCCCTGGGTCCTCCTGGGACTAAAGCCATTCCTAAAGATGCCCTGGATGTCTTGGTAGCTGAAACTGTATATGGTGACCCGTTAGTTGTCCCTGCAGTAATTTTTGTCTTCAACCTCCTCCAACAATTTCTAGCACCTATGGCACGTTGTGGAAAATTTACTCCATGTCACCAGACTTACAAGCCCCCAGCTAGGCAACGCATTCAGAAATGCACGTTTTTCCATGCAATGACACTAGCCTACCAGCAGTAATGGCCCATTACACAGGCTCTTTTCTAGTGATCAGTCATACGCCGATGGCTTTCTACATCAACATCTGTGGCAAAGAAGACTGGGTCTCCATTGAGTGCCTAAAACCTGCATATCTCCTGCCTACAGTACGTGTCTCTACACCAGGCATCGCTATTTCACATTTACATTATGAGTGGTGAAGCCATGTACCGCACATGTTTCATACATGCTTGTGCACATTAACGGTTTAGACTTTTTATCTTATCACATGATCATCCCTGTACTATTATAGACCAACTTGTGTTATCATATTTGCTCTTGTTTGAGTTTATGTGATACTCTTGCACGCACATTACCCTCTATAAACTCGATGATAATTTAATAAAATTCAGTTGCATTCACCTCGCCTCTCAGTTATCACCTAACTGGTGACTCCACACAAAGGCTTCGCTCGCTGGCACATCAGGTTGAGCAACTCTCTCACGATATTCAAAGCATATACGAAGTGGATTCGTTGTAGAATGACGATGTTGACAAAT
>NC_090745.1:69384097-69404097 GCF_036898095.1 Palaemon carinicauda | reverse complement strand
TGATCTTAGCCATGTCAAAGCTATTTAACCATGTTGCAGATAATGGTAGTTTTATTACCCACAGAATGCATATTTATATAGCCACTGTTTATGACGTCCTCAGTATCCATGATCACTGTTTTCCTATCTATAGAATTTACTATTTCGTCATTTGTTTTGTTTAACCTTGTGCATTTAAATCACTTTGACATTTGCGAATTACCCTCCTTGATGGATTGTTTTCCTTAACATTTCCCCCAGAATTTATCATCATTCTTAGACTTGCAATCTTTTTCAAGATGTCCATACCTCTGACAGTGGTAGCAGGTGATCACGTGGTACCTAACACACATGCTGTAAGTGCCCTGTCGTAACATAACTTTGTTCCCATTATCATGAATAATCCTCCGAACTTCAGGATCACATTTGAACACATAGTGAGTATTCCCACCTGCGGCATTTTTCTTCAGGACTACACCTATCTTCTCTTCTATATTCTGGATTTGATCTAGGTAACGATTTCTTTGAATCAGAGCATTTAATACTCTCTCTTCATCATTGTAAACATTACATACATTATTTTTTTTATTTTAATTTTCCAAATTTCCTCGTATCAACGTCAACAACCATTGTCTGAATTTAGTTTGCTGCTTCCTCTCCGATCCTCTCATTTGAAAATTTTATAGCAACATCTCAATTTGAGGTTGACCTTGTATTAAGTATTGGAATTTCTTGAAGTGGCTTGTTCGACTTCATTTTTTCTGTCAATAATTTTCTGTGTTGTATTTGATGATTCAATTACAATAGATTCTTTTCCTTTACTTTGTCGGTGTATGTTGGTATCTCTGTTGTTTTGGGCCCATTAGTGTTTGAAGTGTTTCCTAGATTGATTCAATATTCATTTAGAGATCATGAACCTTCTCAGTGAAGTCATTGGTCTTTGTGGAAATTGCTGCGTATGCATTAAGCTCTGCAACTTGTCTTTCCAATTCACGAATTCTCGCCTCTTATGCGGTCAAAGCATGGTCCCTCACTCTCACTTGCTCCTCCAATTCTAATATATATAACACAGCTGCTTTGACTTCTTCAACACAGTGTGGGCATAACTAAATCAATATTAATACTTCTTTATCACTGATGTTTGTCACTATAGATACATTTTTTTTTTTTATGAAAGTACTTCTTGTAATCACATCCTATCCACTTTTTTGGGTCTGTCCGCGGTTTGACATTTAGGATAGTACATGGGTTCAGGGGCAGATATGGTGTACTATTTCTTCTTCACTTTAGTCTTTTCATTAAATCAACTAATATCTTTCGCCAAATGGTTTTATAAACGAGTAACAAGCTAAAAACACGACCCAGTGGTGAGCGAAGCTCCGCTCTAAACAGGTTTTCACTAAGTGGCACCTTATTGTTAATGAGCGCAATAAATCTTTATCAAGTTTTGGATTTGGATTTATACATTTGTATCCTTTTTTCTGGTAGGTCCTCTCGCATAGTCTGCCTTTTGTTATTATGAATAAAATGTTTTATTTATGAAACAGGATGATGAAAATGTCTTCAGAAAATGTTTTCCATTACATGCGGCAGACAATATTAATAGTAAAGGTTAATCACAGTTTTCATTGTTATTAGAAAGGTAAATGGTGTGTTTGAATTGCTCGGAATTGATGTTGTGTGGCGTAAGGAAGCAGGTTATCTGTAATTGGTGCATTTTGAATAATCTTATCATAATATTTGATTACCCATATTTCTAATCTGGCGAAACACCTGCTGAGAACAATACGCCGTAAAGTCTGTCAATTGAGGAAAATGATAAACATCATCCTTCCTCTCTTTGCTCATGGCGATAAAAAGTTATTTGTCTTTATCTTCTTTTTCTAATCAAATATAACCAAAAAGATAATATTAATAAAATGAAATGATAAAAACAAGAGAAAAATAGAGAAACCGAATAAACAAAAATATAGGTTTGAAAAAAAAATGATACTTGTTAGATATTGAATAATCATGAAATACAACAGTTTAGATAGAGTCGATGATGTAAAAATATATCGAAATTGACATACTTTATCCTTTGTAATTTACTGGAAATGATTTAATCGTTCCTTCATTCATCTAGTTATTATGCATTTATACCTCTATTACTCTCATGTTCCTAGTATAAAGCATCATATACTAAGATTCTTTACAGTGAAACGCCCAGGCATTCTAAATAATATAATTAAATTTCAGTTAATAAATTATGACCCTTCATAATTTCTAATATGGAAATATTCATTTACAGAACCAAATAGTTTCCACCCCTGACATTTGTCTTCAGAGAGCCATGTTTTGTTGCGTAAATTGTACCATGGATTTGGACTATATTCAAAATCTTTTATATAATATTTTCTATGCAGATCAATAAAGAATATAATGACTCTTCGAAAATTAAACATACACACTGCAATTTCGTACATTCATAATCCTCTCTAGATGGTTGCTAAATCAGCTTTCCTCGGTCAAGACGTAAACATATTCTGTATAGCGTCATAGAGAGAAGTATTATGATTTTATGCTGGGAAACACAAAGATGAAAGGCAAATTCCAAATGAATTTGCTTTCTCTGTCTTTTATTGTTGGTTGCTTTCCTTCCTTATTGAAAAAAAATATAAATAAATAACGGTAATATTGCCTTTTTTTTTTATTATTATTATTCTGCTCATTATTCATTCAATCATATCAACATTCACATACTTTCTTTTTTTTTATCAGAAAAGTACAAGGCCTTGGACTTGACCTGCCGTTTTTTATAGAATAGATGTCATATGAGAAAAAGGAGTGCGCCTTCTAATTATTTCAGTAATATTTATGTTTAGTAACTTCTAGTATAATTTATTCTGTGTATATACACGTATACATACTAATGCGTATATTCACAGTAATTGTGTATTGGTAACTAATGGTTATGACTAAATTGGTATATGGATAACGACTGACAATTGCTTAATATTCTGATCGATATCAATTAATATGAACAATTAATTTCGATATCTTTTACAGTGAATAATAGTCAAAGTATTTTGTCATTTGTACCAACAAATCGTTGAAATACACAACAGTGTAGCGAATGCGCATCATAAAAATTTAATTTGATATTAATTTCATAAAAAAAGGCATATTACATATATTAGAATAAGCAACGAACCCAAGATTATATTTGTAGACAATCAAAGTTCGATCTGATGGACTCTTTGACTGAAATAGACAAGGCTAACAAATACAAGGTCTGTTTCCTTCCCCCAAATCCCAGATGTAGGCGGAACTTTATCTACCTACTGTCTACGTCTCCAAGGTATTTGCCTAAAAAGAAATCGGAAATATGAAAATGCTAAGAAAAAATTACGCGAAAACATTATCAGTATATAATGATTTTTCTTTTACTAATCTGACGGCACTAATAAGGATATATATTCTTACAGCTGAAATGACTTTTGTAAATGAAAAAGTTATTTGTCTCCTTAATTATGATTTCCATCATTGATGTACAGTAATATGAAACACTATTTTTCGTACATAGGATTTTACTTGAAGACTGCATAAACGCTACCTATTACCGTATTTCCATCAAGTTGAAATTTTTCTAAGAAATTAATTTGCTCACGTCTTTTACAGGTTTGTGTCTACCTGTTGAGAGAAATGACAAACGCTTATATATGACTGATTTATTCTATTATTGATATCGATCTTCATGTATTCAATATTTTTTTTTTCATTACTTATAAATATTTTAATTGCTAATCCCATCTTTCCTTTCCTCACAGTTGTAGCATATGGCCTTTTAGTATTCAGCTTTTCTAACCAGGATTGTAGCTTGGCTAATAATAATAATAATAATAATAATAATAATAATAATAATAATAATAATAATAATAATAACAATGATAATAATAATAATAATAGTAATAATATCCGATACTGAGCGGGTGGAAGGGAACCTCAGTTTAATAAGGAACTGGAGAATTACGACAACATTTAAGAATGTTTGGCGTTGTCGTAATTCTCCAGTTCCTTAATAATAATAATAATAATAATAATAATAATAATAATAATAATAATAATAATAATAATAATTTGAATCTTTTTCATATTGGAAGTTGAGGTATTTCCAATAGCTGGTGGTGTAAACTTCATTCATTGCCTTTTTTTCCAAAATGAGTGCTACAAACCCTACATGCAACATCTTTTGATTGTTCACATGTACATAACTTTGCTGACTCATTTCATAATTCCTCGTTTTTGTGGAATCTATAGAGAATTTCAAGTTTTCCTGTCTTAATCTCCCGATATTTATAGTTCCAACCAATAACATAACAGATATATATATATATATATATATATATATATATATATATATATATATATATATATATATATATATATATATATATATATATATATGTAACATTATTGCTTTAATATTTCTAAATTATTTAAGTTTTTATAGATGTATAAGGTTAAATATACTGTAGAATTATTGTTTTCTTGCTTTAATTGTTTGTCTTTTCACTGGTGGTTATGTTAGTGGTTATAATGGACTAACGGCTGTTTTATATTTTCAAGTGGTGTTGGTTACGTGGCTGCGCTCCTGCGTGAACGGAGTTTTAGAGGGGCTTTTTATGAGGATGGTTCCTTAGTGTGTTTCTGAGCCTCCAACCTTGAAGGGCACGATAATTGCTGCTGGATTTATTATATTCATCGCCATTACAGAGCTGCATTGTGAAGCTGTTTAGCTTTCCCAGGATATCCTCGCTCTGCATTAAGGATATTTATCCTATATATATATTATACTGCCCTTGGTTCAGTAAAAGCCAAGGGGACCTCTCTGCCCCAAGGTAAAGATTTTGAACGTTATATTTGTGTGTCGGGCCCACGACCTGTACTCCTGGGCGTTCTGCATTATTGAACCATTCACCACCATTGTTTTGGATCCGTGTTTTCTGCCACCTGAATTAAGCCTCCAGCTGGAGAGTTTATTGTCCTCTGAGGAAACCCCTAGAAGTGAATGAGGAATTTGTTAGGGATATTTAATGTGTAATTGTTAGGATATTCTTACTTTTCGTTTGCCTCCTCCTTTCTGGACCCTCTTCCCTTTTTGTATGCTTGTGTTGATGACCTTTCTTTAATTGTGTAATTGTTTTCTTTTACAGGGAGTTTAAGAGTGAGTGTTTATCATTAATTTCTGTATTGTTGAGGTTCAGGTGTTATTTCTGTCTGAAACTTGTGTATTAAAATTAAGTATATTTTTGTGGTATTTTCTTTGTCCCCTTGAATTGACTTTGCACTCTTATTGAAATTGTATACTATTCCACCTTTTGTGGACTTAGTATGGTACTTAAGTGAATACTGTTTGAAAAGTTTAGTGTTTTTGTGTGGTGGTCAAGCCATCCATCACAAAATGGCGACCGTGACAGGATCTTTTTGTTCCTAAGTATTCACCGGTGTATGTGCAAAGTAAATTCTTGGGGTTGTTTTTCAGGCAGCATATTTTCACCTCCTCGTGGTTTTTTTTTTTTTGTAATTTAGTATTGTGTGAATAATAGTGGTCATCATGGTTAATGTACTAGACCTCCTTAGCGGAGAGGGGTGGCAAGAAAGGCTTGCAGAGTTGAATAGGGAAGATTTGGAAATTGTAGCAGAACATTTTGAATTGGGATATGATGTGTCAATAAGAAAGGGTGTATTGCTATTGCAAATTTATGAATGTGTTAAAACTGTAAAGGCTGGTGGGGAAAAAGTGAAACCTGATAAAGCGCTGTTGTCTGTAGAAATTTTGGATAGGCAAATTGCTCTGAGGCAGATGGAGTTTGATATAGAAAAGTTTAAGGCGGAGGAAAGAGAAAAGGAGAGGCAGCATGAGATTGCCATGAAAAACTCAGGTTCCTCTTCTTCCTCTCCCCCTTCCCCAAATAGGTCAGTAACGCCTGCTATTAATTTAGCGCAGGCTCTCAAATTTGTGCCTAAATTTGAGGAAGACAATATTGCAGAGTTTTTTGTATCATTTGAAAGGATTGCAGCAAGGTTGGAGTGGCCCCAAGAGTATTGGACCACTCTTATACAAAGTAAATTGATTGGAAGAGCTCAGAGGGTGTATGTAACTCTGGAGGAGGATCTGTCATCAGATTATGAGTGTGTAAAGGCTATCGTCTTGAAGGCCTATGAGTTAGTCCCTGAAGCCTATAGGCAACGCTTCAGGAACTTAGAAAAAAGTAGGGAGCAAACTTTTATTGAATTCGCAAGATCGAAGGAACAATATGCTAGTGATTGGTTCAAGTCCAAGGAAGTGGTAAATTTTGAGAAATTGAAGGAATTAATGTTGGTGGAGGAGTTCAAGAGGTGTGTTCCGGATAAACTGAAGGTTCACCTCGAAGAGTTAAAACTAGAGACCATTCAGGAGGTAGCCATCGCTAGTGATGAGTATTATTTGTCTCATAAGAGTGAGTTAGGGGGAGTAACAAAAATGGTGAAGTCCGGATGGGGTAAAGTAGGTAGGAATAATAATTTCAACAATAATAATAATTCTAACAATAATAATAATGCAGGGATGTTTACTAGAAAGATTTATAGAGGTAATGATCAGGGCAATGCCAATACTAATATTAATTTTTCTCCTAACAGGAATAATAGACCTAAGATATATAATCCCGAGAAATTGAAAACATTGACGTGCTTCTTTTGCAATAAGAAGGGGCACGTAAAGAGCATGTGTTATGCATTTAGAAACTCACAAAATGCTAATGTTAGGCCAGTGATGGGTGTGGAAGAGAGAGAGAGAGAACCTACCCCAACAACATCTGCTGATCAATGACTACCTGGTTGTTTTGACAGATATTTGTCCTTCGGTAGTGTCTCTTTCACCAATTCGTCCGAGAAAAGACGTGTGCGTATTTTGCGTGATACCGGTGTAGCTCAGTCTTTGATATTAAGGGAGGCATTACCTTGTAATTTTGTACCCAAAAGTGGGGAATTTGTGTTATTGGCTGGTTTTCCTGATTCCGTAAAGTCATATGCTATTGAAAATTTTAATTTAATCTGCCCTTCCTTTGCAGGGGATTTGAAATTGGCCATAGTTGATAAATTCCCGGTTAAAAATGTTGATGTTGTGATAGGGAATGATGTTGCTCTGAAGAATAATACTTGTCCCATACTGATAAACCCTGATAGTGAAGTAGCAGCAGTTACTCGTTCTAGTGCTAGAATTGTTGACGCTGCAGAGTCAACAATTGATCTAGATTTAAGTAGTTTAGAACGTAGTGATAGCGTAGTTGTAGATCTTGGGATTTTGAAGGACAAACTGAATTGGACTATTGAAGAGCTAATCAAAGCTCTGAAAAAGGATTTTCGGGATCTCCCTATTGAGTCAGGTGAGGTGACTGATATAACCGGTCCCAAATTTAAAATAATTAATAATATTTTATATAGGTTGACTAGGCCTATGGAGGCTGATAACTTTGATTATGAAATTTTGAAACAGATAATGGTTCCATTTGTTTACAGGAATGAGTTGATATCATTGGCGCATGAAAGTGGTTTGGCCGGACATTTTGGCATTCATAAGATTTCTGGCAAGTTGTTAATGAATTATTATTGGCCGAAGTTGAAGGCGGACGTAAAGAAGTTTGTCAATAGCTGTGATGTTTGTCAGAAGGTCGGTAAACCTAATCAGCTTATTCCAAAAGCGCCTCTAAATCCTATTCCAGTGGTTTCCGAACCTTTCACGGAGGTCATTATTGATATTGTTGGACCATTACCAAGGACTCGTAGTGGAAATGAATATATTTTGACTATCATGGATAGGATGTCTCGATATCCCGAGGCAATACCACTACGTACGATAAAAAGTGTTAAAATTGTAGATGTAGTAATTGACTTTTTTACCAGGTTTGGGATGCCTAAAATTATTCAATCGGATTGTGGTTCTAATTTTGTTAGCAGGTATTTCAGAGATAAAATGGCAGAGTTAAATATAAAACATGTGACCTCTTCTCCATATCATCCAGAAAGTCAGGGAGCTCTGGAGAGATTTCATCAAACCCTGAAATCGATGGTAGAGAAATATTGTTTGATTAATGGTTCTGAATGGGATAAGGAATTACCTTATTTGTTGTTCGCTTTTCGTTCTGTCCCAAGTCAGTCTTTAGGTTTTTCGCCTTTCAGCCTTGTGTTTGGCCATTGTGTTCGAGGTCCTCTTGATGTTGTTCGAGAGTCCTGGGAGGGAGACGTCCCTGAGATCAATTTATTAGATTATGTGTCTAATCTAGGTGATAAGTTAACAAAAGCTTGGAAATTTGCAGGTGAAAATTTATTGTGTAGCCAAAAAAGAATGAAGTACTTTTTTGACAGAAGGTCTAAAGCACGTGACTTTGCGGTAGGCGACAAAGTTTTGGTTTTGTTACCCATTCCTGGAAATCCATTGAAAGCATCTTTTTCAGGTCCTTGGAAAATTCTGAAAAAAATTAGTGAAGTTAATTATTTAGTAGAGACTCCCGAGAGAAGGAAACCTTTTCAGCTTTGTCACATAAATATGTTGAAGGCTTATGTAGAACGGGAGAAAGTCACTCCCGTGGCAACCATAGGGAATGCTGTAGTTTCCGAGAACGATAAACTTTTTTCTTTTTCAGAGGGTGAAAGTATTGATGATAATTGTTTTAATGGAAGTGAATGGCGTTCAGATAATAAGAATTCTTTGAAACATTTTTCTGGTATGGTTTCTCATTTAAGTAATGAAGAACAAAAGTCTTTAAAGAAATTGGTATTTAATTATAATGAATTATTTTCGGATGTACCGGGAAGGACTAATGTCCTTGAACATGACGTGGACGTAGGTAGTGCCACTCCTGTGAAACGAGCGCCTTACAGGTTGAATCCCTTTAAAAATGAGGTTGTGGCGAAGGAAGTTGATTATATGCTAAAACATGACCTAATTGAACCTAGTCAAAGTCCTTGGTCATCCCCTGTTGTATTGGTAAAGAAACCCGACGGTAATTTCAGGTTATGTTTTGATTACCGTAAATTGAATGAAGTGTCAAAGTCTGATTGTTACCCATTACCACGAATTGAGGATTGTATTGATCGTATGGGTAAGGCCAAGTACATTAGTAAATTCGATTTGCTGAAAGGTTATTGGCAGGTTCCTCTTTCGAAGCGGGCAAGGGCCCTGTCCGCTTTCGTAACACCCCAGGGACTATTTCAATGTAAAGTGATGCCGTTTGGTATGAAGAACGCGGCTGCCACCTTTCAGAGATTAATGAATACTTTAGTCTATGGTTTAGAGGGGTGTGTAGTTTATATTGATGATATTGTTATTTATAGTAATGATTGGGAAACTCATTTAAAACGTATTAGGGCACTGTTTGAGGTTTTGAAGAAAGCAGGTTTAGTAATTAATTTAAAGAAAAGTGAATTCGCAAAGGCGAGGGTCGTATATTTGGGTCATGAAGTTGGTAATGGTAAAGTTGCTCCTAAGCAAGCAAATATCGAATGTATTGAAAAAATGTTAATCCCTAAGTGCAGGAGGGATGTCAGAAGATTCCTTGGGTTGGGTGGGTACTACCGAAGGTTTGTTAGAAATTTTTCTGACATCGCCGATCCTTTGACTAATCTCTTAAGAAAGAAGGTAGCTTTTGTCTGGACTGATGAAACACAAAGGGCTTTTGATAATTTAAAAAGAGTATTAATTAATTTCCCTGTCTTAAGAGCTCCTGATTTTGACCTTCCTTTTTCTCTTGCCACGGATGCAAGTGACGTTGGTGTAGGAGCGGTGTTGTTGCAGAATGACGAGCAGGGAGTTTCTCATCCTGTCGCATTCTTTTCAAAAAAATTGTCCTCCGCCCAACGTAGGTATTCAACTGTGGAGAAAGAGACACTTGCGTTAATATTCGCTATTAATCATTTTCAGGTTTATCTCTCCTCCTCAGATACACCTATTAAGGTCTTAACAGACCATAATCCCCTGACCTTCATCAGCAGATACAAAAATAAAAATCAACGATTGATGAGGTGGAGTCTCATGCTGCAAGAATGGAATTTAGAATTTTCCCACATCCCAGGAAAAGATAATATTGTTGCCGATTTTCTCTCTCGCAGCGTTGAATATTAGTTGATTGACAGAGGGCTATGCAGTTATTAAAAGTTAGTATCTGTATCGTTCTAATTATGGTGTGTGTGCTGTTGAAGTGGGCACGTAGTGAGTAGAAGTAAATGTATATTTAAGATTTATTAATCATGGTTTGTTTACAGAAGACTATAATGTTCTGGGTATATTATATGGGATCTTTAAGGTTAAAAGGTGAGGGTGATCACTGGTACTTTCTAATGATTGATTAATTAGATGGGTCATGGGCTCACGGGTCTGTAGCACAACAGCCGTTTTTTAGGCGCTACAGGCTGGTGTATGAGTGGCACCCTAGACTGAGTTAAGGTTAATCTACTAAGGTTTAGAGGTGTCAGGTACGATAAGGTTTATAATAAGCTAAGAATAGAGATAGGCACTAATCTGGTATTCTGTATTTTCCGGCTAATAATTACGCTTCATCGAGTTTGTTTGTTTGTTTGCGCAGGGGAGTCTTGTGGTGGTCTTCTCTGTGTCGTTCGGTGTGTGTGTATGTATTGGACACTATGGTGATAAGTGTGATATATAACACTGAAATAGACAGTGGTTTTTGTGATCAACATTTATTGATAGTGAGTGATGTGTATCCCTGAAAATGAACAGTGTATCGAGTGTGGAAAAGGTTATAGCTTTTGGACTATATATACAGAATCCAGTTGTTAGTGCAATGACTCTTAATTAAGTTTATTAACGATATGAGTGATGTGAAATTTTTAGGTTGGGTACCTACTTATCAGATGGTGATGTTTTGGTTTTCTGGTTTTGGAAAGTTTACTTGTGATTAATTTAGGTTTAAGATTTTTTTTTAGTATTGGTTATATATTGCTATCCTTGTGAGCTGCAAACCTTGGTACTTGCCCCCCTCTTTCCCTTTGTTTGTCATGTTTTTGCAGTTTGTTTAATAATTATTTTTGAGTGTTGGTTTAATATTTAATATTTTTGAGTGTTGGTTTAATATTTAATATTTTTGAGTGTTGGTTTAATATTTCATTATGTGATAACCTGTATGTTGTAATTCAAATCACTTTAGAAAAAAAAAAAATTTGGGAATTTTTTTTTTTGGTTGGGTGAGGAGGTGTAACATTATTGCTTTAATATTTCTAAATTATTTAAGTTTTTATAGATGTATAAGGTTAAATATACTGTAGAATTATTGTTTTCTTGCTTTAATTGTTTGTCTTTTCACTGGTGGTTATGTTAGTGGTTATAATGGACTAACGGCTGTTTTATATTTTCAAGTGGTGTTGGTTACGTGGCTGCGCTCTTGCGTGAACGGAGTTTTAGAGGGGCTTTTTTTGAGGATGGTTCCTTAGTGTGTTTCTGAGCCTCCAACCTTGAAGGGCACGATAATTGCTGCTGGATTTATTATATTCATCGCCATTACAGAGCTGCATTGTGAAGCTGTTTAGCTTTCCCAGGATATCCTCGCTCTGCATTAAGGATATTTATCCTATATATATATATATTATACTGCCCTTGGTTCAGTAAAAGCCAAGGGAACCTCTCTGCCCCAAGGTAAAGATTTTGAACGTTATATTTGTGTGTCGGGCCCACGACCTGTACTCCTGGGCGTTCTGCATTATTGAACTATTCACCACCATTGTTTTGGATCCGTGTTTTCTGCCACCTGAATTAAGCCTCCAGCTGGAGAGTTTATTGTCCTCTGAGGAGACCCCTAGAAGTGAATGAGGAATTTGTTAGGGATATTTAATGTGTAATTGTTAGGATATTCTTACTTTTCGTTTGCCTCCTCCTTTCTGGACCCTCTTCCCTTTTTGTATGCTTGTGTTGATGACCTTTCTTTAATTGTGTAATTGTTTTCTTTTACAGGGAGTTTAAGAGTGAGTGTTTATCATTAATTTCTGTATTGTTGAGGTTCAGGTGTTATTTCTGTCTGAAACTTGTGTATTAAAATTAAGTATATTTTTGTGGTATTTTCTTTGTCCCCTTGAATTGACTTTGCACTCTTATTGAAATTGTATACTATTCCACCTTTTGTGGACTTAGTATGGTACTTAAGTGAATACTGTTTGAAAAGTTTAGTGTTTTTGTGTGGTGGTCAAGCCATCCATCACAATATATATATATATATATATATGTATATATATATATATATATATATACATATATATATATATATATATATGTATATATTATATATATATGTATATATATATATATATATACACATTTATATATTATATATATATATATATATATTTATATATATATATATATATATATACACATATATATATATGTATATATATATATATATATATATTACACACACATATATATATATATATATATATTATTTATATATATATGTGTGTGTGTGTGTTTGTGTGTGTGTTTGTGTGTGTGTATATATATAATTATGTATGTATATATATATATATATATTATATGTGTGTGTGTGTATATATATGTGTGTGAATAAATATATAATAATAATAATAATAATAATAATAATAATAATAATAATAATAATAATAATAATAATAAATGTTAAGATCTCACGAGTACATAAGCTCACATAAAGGAAATGAACGTGATTACATCATTAGTAATAGGTGACAGAGAAAGGGTTTCCCTCAAAGGACTCGGAGCAGTTGCTTGCCAACACGTCATCGCTTACGTAAACACCCCACTTGAGAGGCAACTTCACCCGTTGAGTAGAGCTAAGGAGTAAAGGTAAAATGTTTGTGATCTTAATATGACCGATATTATTCTGGAAATGACTAAGATTTGAGCATTATTTGTTTTTTCATCTTAGTACATAATATATAAAAAAGTCCTTTCCTTGCACATATTTTGACAATAACGCATAATATAGTCTCCTGAAAATGATGTTTATTTTTTCACAACTTTCAGAATGTTGAAGACAATAAACTATTTGACAATTTTATGTATAAATGCAAATAAAATTCTAAAAGGGCGGTATGTTACTGTATTTTAAAGGGATAAGAGACTAGTTTCAATTAATGATGCAACACTCTTTGGAAAGCATACATTCGTGAAAGAGTAGGCCAGAAGCTCCCAAAGTAATGAGTTCCTCATTCTCATTACTATCAACTAAATTACAACCCTAGTTGGGAAAGTAGGATGCTATATGCGGAGGCATCCAAAAAGGAAAAATAACACAGTGAGGAAAACTAATAAGGAAACAGATACAATCGAGTGCTGAGTGTACCCTCAAGCCAGGGAACTCTAATTCACGAAAGAGGAAGACAATGTTACAGAGGCAATCACTCTACCAAATAATATAGAACAGTAGTTTAACTTTGGTGTGCTCCTCTCTTAGAAAAGAAGCTTACCATACCAACCGTGTGTCACACGATCGTACATAGTTAATTTTGTGTATATATTATGCTTGTATCTTCCCTCTTCCCTCGCACTAAAAATAATCTGAATAAACATGTCTGTTTTTCTCATCGGTAACGGTGTCTGTTTTGAACATGAAATTTCTTGTAGCTTTGAACTTTTGTATGCAAGGAGAGTGTTCTATAATAAACTCACTCAGTTTCTTTCATCATGTCTTTGAGTCACAGCCTTCTCTCGGCCCGTCACATTACCATTGCCATAGAGTCTCTTTTCCCCTTACCAAATGGCACGTATCCACTGAACAATTACAGTGAAGAAGAATATGTAGAGACTAGGCCAAACTATTCGGTGTATGTATAGGCAAAGAAAAAAAAGTCTCCCTAAACTATGAAGGATCTAATGGAGCCCTATCCGTCTAGTAAGATAACCTAATTATTTCAGCAGATGGCTGGTGCCGTGACCCGTTATTACCCGTTATTGATGAGTCATTTTTAAAACAATATAAGTTCGTGTTTAATTTTTTTCTTTTTTTTCTTTTTTTACAGTGATTGATATAAGTTCGTTTAAGCGAAACAGTTTTTGCTGGATGCAAATAAGAGCAAAGTTATGATAATTTAGGAGGAAAACTCTATATCTCTCTTGTGCACACACCCACACACATGCTCTCTTTCTCATACACGTACTTTTTATATCAGTATATATATAAACATATATATATATATATATATATATATATATCTTTATATATATATATATATATATATATTTATATATATATATATATATATATATATCATGGGATCAGGAGTTAAAACTTATTTTGTCAGTAACGGAAGGTCTTAATTCTTGGCAGGGAATAGTAAAATGCTAACATTAAAAATTATGAATAATTCTTATATTTTTAACATTTTTCTTGACAAAAAACAAAGAAACAAAACACCTCATAGGCTTTCGTGTTAATATTAAAGGAGAAGATTTTTTATGTGTAACCAATCTTCTAACACTGCACTGGTTCATTTGATTATGGTATGAAGATATATTTGGGCATGAGACCCTATCGGAAAAAGGAGAACTTAAGAAATTAACAACAGTAGTTTGCTTTTGACTTTTTATCTCTCTTCACTTTCAAAGATTTTTATTTTAAATGATATGAAACTGAAAATTAAAGCGATTCTAAAATAAGCAAATGCCCTACCATATTTTTGACTGGAAATTGTTTATGGTTCTGTATACGTGGAATAATTTTCACTAGGAAAATGAGTCTTCTTTTCTTGTAATTAGTATTTTTGTATAATGTATCGGTATTTTAAAGTTGAAAAATAATAGGGAATTGTTTAATGAGATATATATGAAGGAAAACAGTTTTTTTTTCCTAAAAACTATATTATCAATATCATTGATATCATTGTCACCATGAGAATTTTGTTTGAAAAATTTTAGACTGGGACATTTAAAAGCAGGTATAAACTTTTCTTTACATAATTCTATAACTTCTATCAATTATGGTCTTCGTAAAAGATATGTGAAAGTTTTTGCTTTTGAATCGCAATATCTGCTTTTGATAACTGCATGTGTCACCTTCCACAATTTTCCATACAGAATCAATAATCGATTGGATGATAGTTTATCTTCTTGGTTGAAAATCGTTTATTATATGATTGTATTCATCTTTTGCAAGTATGGTTTTGTAATTTGCCTAAACATGAAATTTCAATAACACGGTTTGGTTGCAACCAATGAAGAGCATCCCTTTGTTGATAACACGTAAAAATTGGTATCAATGAAAATATTGTCTTACATATTTTTTTTAATACAATATGATATAGTATATCTACAGTGTGTATTTCCCAGTAGTTCAAACTATTTCTGCTTCGATTTTACTACCACTTTTCTTTTGTCCAGACAGAGAATTCCAATTACCTCCCTCTGACCTGACGTGAAGAGATTTCTTTCTTGCGTGGCTTTTTTGCAAGAAGAAAATTCTGCCAATTCGTTTGAGGTTTGAATTTCATGCACTTTATATGATATATGTTTAGTTTAGACAGCCGGCTTTCAAAGTTGCCAGTACTTCTCTTGTATGGGTGAGAGGTCTTTATGGATAGGTAACGAAACTTTTGATTTTGAGTCCGAGTTGAAATGCAGGATAAATATAGATATAGATTACAGTATATTTCCAGTTACAGAAGGGCACCGCCAGGTTTACTTCCAGTTTCAAAAATTATCCGAGGATGACCCGACAAAATGGATTTCTAACAGTAAATTTAACTAGTATATAATTATTATTATTATTTTTTTTGTCTTCAGTGAAATTCCTTTAACTGCTATTCTGCTATGAGTGATAATTGATGAACTTTCTCGAAGATATTTACTACTACTACTACTACTACTACTACTACTACTACTACTACTACTACTAATAATAATAATAATAATAATAATAATAATAATAATATTTGGGCAATAGACTCTCTTCCAGGCAAGTTTTGTTAAAAATAATGGTTGCCTCAGTTGCATTCATCCTATACCCTTTCTTTTCAATGGCTCTTATTATTCTTTTTTCATGATTACTGCATACAGCCAGTAACAGCAAAAGTCATCTTTCATGGTGGGTAGTCAAATTCAGGAAAAATTGGCAAATCAAGGTTTTAATGTAAAGATTACAAATGATGTGAAATTTACAAGTTGGGTAAAAGAATACAGTAGATATGCTACGCATTTCAGGAGTGTTGTCTCCCTCTCTTCGCCTTAAGTGGTGGAAACGATGCTAGCTATGTCATTATGTATGTTAATTCTGACTTAGGCAGAGAGGCAAATAATTAACATTGGCTGCTTCGGGCGTCGTGGGCGGAGTGAATAGTGGTGTTGATAGAATGGCTGATCCTCATTGGCTAAGCCGCTCGCCGAGAGTGGCTGTAGGTCAGTCACACTGCCATCCCACTCACTCATAGGTGAGGAGTCACCATTTTGTCCTCTGGCAGCTGAACTCTGATTAGTGGGCGCTGTGGCCTAGAAGGTGTGCAGACTAGGCAAACTATCCTGTCCCTAATCACAGCAGTCTGGGTCGGTTATGTTTTGATCAGTTGCTTCGTCTTGGTTGGAGATGTCATGGTTGGTAGGGTTACACTTCCGTGTGTAAGTTTTTCTCCCTGTATAAGCATAGCTTCAGGTATTCGAAGTCTCCTGCTCTCTAAACCATGGCCGATGATCTCAGTGGTCTGAATTATTTCCTCATGTTTGATGTTTTTTTTTTGTGTATGTGGAGAGCAGAGCTCTTATGGGGCCTTGTTTGACGTGACAGGACATTCTCTGGAACAGACACATGATGGCCATTACTGTGTAACGTCCAGAGCATCCTGGAACAAGGATAGACCACGTTGGTCTGTCTAAGGATGTCCTGAGTTGGCCAGGCTGTGTTGTTCCTCATGATGAGACCTTGTCTAAGTGATTTGATAATAAATAGTCAGCTTGACCTCTGTGGTTTTATCCACATGGGAGACATGACTTTATTTTACCTCTCACGTCTTTTTCATCTTTCTGGTAAAGGTTGATGGTAGTAGTGGTGCTCTCAATCTGTTGATCACCCGGGTACCAAGTGTCCATGTCTAGCTTGATTTTACGGTTAACTTGTCTGTTAGAGTAACCATTGTTTATATGAAATCCCAAGCAGACTGGAATGGGATTTCCCATGATATTTTGTGCTTGAATTGGTCACAATTATTCCTAATGTAGATCATGTTGTCCTTTTGAATGAGAATCTAGTCAACGTAATTGATAGGCGTATCCCTTCTCGTGTGCTAAGATACCGAGTGAAGGACAAACCGTGGTTCAATGATGATTGTAGATGTTCTTATTTGGAGAAGCAGGAGGCCTATCATCTTTGGGAGAGTAACAGATCAGATTTGACCTGGAACAACTACTCAACTTCGAGCTTTAGCTCGGTGAGTTTATGCCTCAACTGAAAAGGAGTACAATTCAACCATAAAAGAAACCCTTTCTGGTACAACTCAGGAATATAGATGGTGGTGTACCCTTAAATCTGCATTTTTTGGTGTAGATGCAACAGTTCCTCCTTTACTTAAACCAGATGGCTCAGTCACTGACTGTCCGAAGGAAAAGGCAACCCTTTTGGCTACTGTGTTTGACAGTAAACAGAGTAATGAAAAACTTGAACTTCCTCATTCCTGTTATCCTGAGGCTAAACTAACTAGTTTAGCTTTACGATCTCCTGAGATTAAAGCTCTGTTGATGGACTTTGATGCTTATGGAGGTGTAGACCCAAATGATATTTTTCCATTGTTTTTTAAAAAGACAACAGATTTCTTAGCTCAAAAGTTATCTGTTATTTTGCACAAGTTAGCAAGAAGAGGAGCTTTTAGCACTTGTTGGAGAATTGGTAATGTTACTCCTCTATGTAAATGTGTCTGTGGTAGCTCAGGTCCCACTGATAAACGCCCAATTTTCATAACTCCCATATTATCTAAAGTTTTTTAACGTCTTCTGGCAAAGCGTCTTAATAGGTTTGCTGAAGGCAACCATCTACTCCCTAGTTTGCAATTTGGTTTTTGTAAAGGCCTTGGAGCATGTGATGCCCTTCTTACAACCTCTAATGCTGTACAGAAATCCCTTGATTGTGGTCAGGAAGTTCGTATGATTGGCCTTGACTTTAGTGCTGCCTTTGACTGTGTTAATCATGAGGCCCTTGTTTTCAAACTCAAACAGTTGGGAGTGGGTGGGTTGTTTATTAGCATTATTATTGATTTTTTAAGTAATGGATCTCAAAGAGGTGTTGTTGATGGGCACCATAGTGAGTATAGGAATGTGATATCCAGTGTTCCACAGAGCAGTGTTCTTGGCCCATTACCTTTCATACTATATACACATGACATGTGGTTTGGCCTAGAAAACAAGCTTGTTGCATATGCAGATAATGCTACTCTCTTTGCATCAATTCAGTCCCATAAATGTAGATCTGGGGTTGGTGAATCCCTTGATAGAGATTTAGCTAAAATTAGTGCATGGTGCAAATTATGGGGTATGAAGTTGAATTCTAGCAAAACTCAAAGTATGATTGTAAGTAGGTCAAGGACGGTGGCTCCTCAACATCCGGATCTCAGTATTGATAATGTTAATTTAAATTTGCATGACTTTTGAAATTTTAGGTGTTATTCTCGACAGCAAATTTTCTTTTGAAAAACACATAAGGCCTGTATCTTCTTCAATTGCACAAAAAATTGACTTATGGAGAAAGTCTCTTAAGATTTTCGGTGATCAATCTATTCTGTAGAAGTCTTTTAATTCTTTCATTCTACTTTGTTTTGATTATTGTTCTCCTGTCTCGTTTTCAGCTGCTGATTCTCATCTTAATTTGTTGGACAGAAACTTACGGTCTATTAAATTTCTTATTCCTGATCTAGATATTAAATAATCTTTGGCACCGTCGTTCAATTAGTTTATTATGCATATTACATGAGATTTTTCATAACTCTGACCATCAATTACATTCCGATCTCCCTAGACAAGTCTATCCTGTTCGTAATACTAGGCAGGCAGTTAATTCTAATAGCCAGGCCTTCTCCATCATGAGGCTCCATACTACACAGTATTCAAGAAGTTTTATTCCAGCTGTTACCGAGTTATGGAATGATCTTCCTAATCGGGTAGTTGAATCAGTAGAACTTCAAAAGTTCAAAGTTGGAGCAAATGTTTTTATGTTGACCAGGCTGACATGAGTCTTTTCATAGTTTATATGACATATCTTATTTTGACGTTGTTAATAGTTTATATAGGACATAGCTGTTTTGACGCTATTACTGTTTTTAGAATATATTATTAATTTATTCTCATCATTTATTCATTTCCTTATTTCCTTTCCTCACTGGGCTATTTTTCTCTATTGGAGCCCTGGGGCTTATAGTATCTTACTTTTCCAACTATGGTTGTAGCCTGGCTAGTAATAATAATAATAATAATAATAATAATAATAATAATAATAATAATAATAATAATAATAATAATAATAATAATAGAACCTGGGCAACTTGGTCAAGTTCTTGATATTTGGTGGTCCATAAGGAGCAGTGGGAGAGGACTTTGCAGATGTAGGCTTTGATGGTGGAAGCCTTTCACCTGGCAGGGTATTCACTTTCTCCATTTAAGCATAAGCCGAGGTTAGTAGGCTTAGTGAATACAATGGTATGAAATCCCGTAGTACTGGAAGAGAAAAGTTAATCCAGGATGGGCAGCCGTCCGCTGTTGCTATGCTTGACAGTAATCCTCAGGGAGCTGCATTCCTAAAGCATCCTGTGAAGTCTCGATTTCCTGGGTGGAAGTTGCTATGACAAAAGTATCTTCTATGTATCTCATGAACACATCTGGACAACGTATCTGTGAGAAAACCCTCTCATCTACAACTCCCATATAACGGTTAGCAAAGACCACACAAAGGGGAGAGCCCATTGCTACACCATCCTTCTGTAGGTTTGTGTGTCCCCTATGAGGGGTAAAAAGGACCTTCCTAGTACATATTCCAAGCGGAGGG
>NC_090745.1:69374097-69379097 GCF_036898095.1 Palaemon carinicauda | reverse complement strand
ATTCAGATAACGGACAGAAGAAAGCAACTCAACAAACGAAGCGGTTTGGACCTAACAATGTCTGGACCCCAGAGCTTACAGGAGCCCTGGATCGGACAGGGACAACGGATCGTAATACTCTGTTTGTGGTAGCTGAAACCGCCAAAAGTCTGGGACATGATCCTGGGGAGCTCAATATCAGCCGCTCCAGCGTCAAGCACCATAGAGAAAAGCACCGTCAGCAACAATGGACGGACCTGCACAACGCATTCAAAGCTGAAGGCAAAACATGCATTGTGCATTGGGATAGCTAGTAATTGCCATCTCTCCTCTATTCAACAGCATCCGTTGACCGCCTTCCAGTTTTGATAACGGCCGTCTCCACTGGAGAAACACAACTTCTTGGTGTACCAAAACTGACATCAGGAACGGGCGAGAATCAAGCTGCAGCAGTTTATGAACTGTTACAGGAATGGTGTTTGGATGAAAAGGTTGCAGGCTTCTGCTTTGATACAACTGCATCAAACACGGGACGTCGATCAGGAGCGTGCATTCTTCTAGAACAGAGACTCCATCGCACAGTCCTTAATTTGGTATTCCGCCATCACATTTACAAAATAATTCTCGGTGCAGTATTCTCTACATGCTCTGGAGTTTCCTCGGGTCCTGATGTCCAACTCTTTCGTCGGTTCCAAAAGAATTGGGGTTCCCTTGACAAGTCTAACTATCAGACTGGAAAAGACTTGGAGGTACTGCAGCCTGACAGGGATCGCATCATGAAGTTTGCGGAATCCAAGTTGGCACAAGGCAATCACCGAGATGATTACCTGGAATTCTTGGAGTTAACGATTATCTGCCTTGGAGGGAATCTTCCTAATTTCAATTTCAAGAAACCCGGAGCTTTCCATCATGCCAGATGGATGGCAAAAGTCTTGTACTGTCTCAAGAATTTGATGTTCCGAGGACAACTCAAACATCTTATCCAACTGGAGGAGTCCTGTGTTTGTGATGTGAGCATTTTCTCCATCCTGATTCATGTGGAAGCCTGGTTTTCTGCCCCTGATGCTGCAGTTGCTCCTCGAACAGATTTGGAGATGCTGAAGAAACTACACTCTTACCACAATGACCGTGTTGGAAGAGCGGCCAGAGACAAACTGCAACGGCATCTGTGGTATGTGTCAGAGGAGCTTGTGGTACTGTCACTGTTCGATGAAGCTGTTTTAGCACCGACAAAGTGGGCCATAGTGTTGACCATGATCCCGGCAGAATCAGGTGAAAGTGATGAGGATGATAACGAAGACGAAGATCCCCCAAAACGGGTCGAATTGAAAACTTCTATGATTCCACCACTTGAATCTTTTGCAACTCGCAAGTCAATCCGTTTTCTGAAACACCTCGACATAAACAGTGATTTTCTTAATGCAGACCCAGAAGACTGGGAAGAGAATGCATCATTCAAAGAAGGTCTGAAAAAAGTAAAAAATCCTCCAATGATCAACAATGTGGCTGAACGAAGGGTCAAACTCATTGAGGAGTTCAACGGTTGACACACCACAAAAGAAGAGCAACTCCAGTTCCTTCTGGGTGTTGTCTCGCAGCACCGTAAGATGTTCCCCACATCGTCAAAGTCCTTACTAGCATCTGGACCACACTGAGTGCTTAGCAAGCATGATACCCCCGTCTATGAGCGGATAATACCCAGTGGTCTGACGAACACTTGGAGGGATCCAGGCGCCTGCTAGATAGGGACCTTGAGCCACTTCTAAATATTATTTGACTGGCTTCAAACATTGCACACATTATTTTCTACCTAAATGGAACCAAAATCACGCCAGGGAGCAAAGAAATTCCTACATTTTTTTCACCCCTATGGCAGTGGACTACCCCATATATATATATATATATATATATATACATATATATATATATATATATATATATGTATATATATATATATATATATATGTGTGTGTGTGTGTGTGTGTCTGTCTGTCTGTCTGTCTGACTGTCTGTCTGTCTCTGTGTGCGCATGTCTGTGTTAGTGCATACGAAGGATAGATGATTAAAACATTGCTAAACTTATTAAAGAGTAGTCTGTAATGTGATGGTGCCTAGGAAAAAGAACAGTGGAAATTATTCGATTTAGTAGATAATGACTGAAGTTTACATACATTAAATGGTGAGTTGGTAACTGGAGGCTATGCTTGAAAAAAGAGAATAAGGAAGGAGAACGTGCTTCTGTGTCGCTTCGAAGTTGGATAAAAATTTTAAATTGACTCTAGGGGAAAGGCTTTTGATTTTTATAATGCATATTGCCTTGAATAAAGGTTTTATTAAAAGGCCAGTCTTCAGTTGGTTTGGTTCATGTATATCGCCTCACGATTACATACTAAGTACTCCTTTAATAAAAGGGAGGATTATGTAATTGAGGAGCAGTTCAGATGTAAATTAACGGAAATACCTTACATTGAGCTGATTCAAATACCATTGTGTTCTGATTAGCTTTCCTGTACAAAAAAAAAAAAGCTACTTTGAAACTGTATTTCCTTGAAATAATATTAAGGATACGTATTTTGAATATATTCAGTTCCTTACTAAGTTCAAGGTATATGTAATTTATGCATAATGCGGCATGAGTGACATCAGTTTGGGATTAGGTGATAGAATTATCACGTTGCCTACCTATCCTGAGGAGTTTGTGACCAAGGAACAATATTTTACTGGAAGGTGTTAATTAGAGAATATTGAGTTACTACAAATGATATTGAAATGCTCAATTTATTTACGAAAAAATTATTCATAATATTATCATCAACACTTTAACTGTCATTTATTAAATCTTGGTTATTATTTACTATTAATCAGTTATTATGATTATCATGACCATCAGAAATAATTATTACCACCACCAACATCATCAACCAAATCATTATCATTTTCATGACTACATTTGGGAAAATTTTATTCGCCATTGTAACAAAAAGGAAAATTTATTATGTTTCCTTCATCTTTCGGGTAGGGGCCGGACGTGTGTGTGTGAGGGGGGGGGAATATAAAGCCTTCTAGTCACTGAGCTGTCAACCTGTCAATCAGTGTACTCATGATGAAAGTGGAACCGTGATTCTTGTTCGTTAACGTCAAAGGCAAATGTCATGTGGCGATTACAGATGCGTTCCCAAAGGTAGCTCTATCAAGTACCAGCAGATGCTCACATCTGTGACCTTCATCATGGCTAAAGCAAGGGAATACTCGACATTTCTCGCCAAACATTTTAATTGTATAAAAAAGACGATAGTGTACATGATACCTTTTGTTAATAGTGACTCACGAACTATCCCGAAAATGTGCGAATGAGTTCATTTATTTTCTTAAATTAAGTGAAACGACAGCAAAAGCTCATGAAAATATGCACCTGTTATGAAAAGATATCTTCCAATCTCTCTCTCTCTCTCCTCTCTCTCTCTCTCTCTCTCTCTGTGAGTTGAGAAGGAACCTGGTGTTCTGCACTCAGCTTTTTCTTAACCCCTGTCAACCCTTTGCACCATGAATAGTGAACCAAATGAAAACTCATACCACATCGCCCGTCGCGTGGGTCACCAAGGGGCGCGTTGTTGAGCGGGTGACCAAGCTGAAAATGATAAGCATGCTACTGCAACAACAAGAAAACACCTCCAATTGAGAAACAAAATCAATATTGGAACCTGGAAAGTTAGGAAACTCAAAGAAAAAGGCAAATTAAACACCTGTTTGCAACGAAATGAATAACTATGGCCTCCAAATTCTCGGATTAGCTGAAACTAACTGGAACGGACTCGGTAGCTTCAGGACAGATGGAAATCATCATGTCATCTTTTCTGGTAAAGAAGATGGATACAGCCATGGAGTTGCTGTAATCCTAGAAAAGAAGCATCTAAAACTCTAATTGGCTACAGCCCAATCAGCGACCGAATTTTAAAACTAAGAATCCATGCAAAACCACATAACATTACTATTGTTCAGTGTTATGCCCCAACTACTAGCACAGCGAATGAGGACGAAATAAATAGCTTCTATGACAGCCTCCAAGAAACTATAGACTCCATACCAAATCATGATTTGCAGGTAATTATGGGAGTTATGAATGCCAAAGTAGGCAAGAACTCGACACCTAACAAAACTTGTGGCCGCTTTGGACTAGGAGAGCAAAACGAACGAGGAGAGAGACTCATATAATTTTGTAGTGCCAACAACATGCTGATTACAAACACAATGTCTGAACACCATCCTCGCCATCTCTACACTTGGACGTCTCCAGACATGAAAACCCGCAACCAAATCGACTATATCATCTTGAACAAAAAATTGAAAAGTTGTGTAAAAAATTTTGAAACTAGACCTGGAGCAGACTGTAATAGCGACCACCAACTCCTGGTTGCCGAGATCAAACTACAACTTAAGAAATTGATACAACCACCTCAACCAATTAGCTTTGACTACAAAACCCTTGATAACAATTATTCTGTCAAAATTTCAAATAGCTTTGAGGCTCTTTTACAATGTGAAGACGAAAAAAACCCCAAACGAACTGTGGAACGAAGGAAAGGACATCTTTCTAAAAGTTGCAGAAGAAACCATTACCAAGAAAACCAACAAAAGGAATCAATGGATATCGGAAGAAATCATAAAAGAAGTTGAGCTTTGAAGGCAACTCAAAGCAAAAGGGATCAATGATCCTGTTGAGGAAATAATTTACAGACAACAGAACTCCAAAATTTAACGGATGATGCGGAAAGACAAGGAAAAGTTCATACAAGAACAGTACCAAAGGATTGAAGTAAATTCCATTAACAACTCTACCAAAGAAATGTACAATGGTGTGAAAAACCTCACCAAGAAATTCAAACCATCTGTTAACACCATTAAAGATGAAGATTACCTAATCCTTTGTAACAGAGAGGAAATCAAAGACAGATGGAAAGAATACTGCAAAAGTCTCTACAAAAGAAATGAATCCATTGTAACACCAGTCCCATACGGGCAAG
>NC_090745.1:69366597-69369097 GCF_036898095.1 Palaemon carinicauda | reverse complement strand
TTCATTCCAACACAGAATCTATATGGAACATTATATCACAATCATTAGTTACTCCAGCATACACTTACTTTACTGGTCAGGTGCTATAAATTTTTGCAATGAAAATTATTTGTCTCACAGTGCTTGTTGTCACTTAAAGCAATATGTTCTTAATAATCATAGTCGTCATATGCTCAACTCCCTATAAGTTCCATGTTTATATAGTTTTTTGGTCAAAATTCAATCAATGATATATCGTTTTAACAGTTTCATTCGATTTCTTTCGATTTTATTTCTATCAAATCACATATATTTTATCAAATTCTTGCTCTATAAAATACGTTATTGTAATATATCTATATTTTTTTTATCTCTTTCGTAACTTTATCGATCTGGCTTGACCATCTGACACTAGCTTACAAACAACGACCAGAGCTAGAGTTGCTCCTAAATGTCACAAGGAATTTTCTGTATGACTTTTTCATTTAGAATATATGTTCAAATCAGCTCAAATAATTGAATCCTTACAACCTTATTCAGAATCAGATGTTGTATCGGAATGACAAGCTCATATTTCAGTGTATCTACTGACTTAATATAAAAGCAAACTGTGTATAATGCTTACTGTGATTTTGGTTTGTCAATGAAAAGCGAGGAGAGATGCCACTAAATATGCCACCAAAGAACGAGCTATCCAATTAAAATTATGGAATTCTTTTGTAGTGCTCGAGACAAATCCAATGCTACTTGAACTAAACGTCTCACTACGGTAAATCTAGGAAAATTCAAAATGATCTCTAGCACGATTGATGAAACATGAACTAAATGAGAAGACCTTTACGATAATTTTCTTTTCTATGCCAGTTTTAACGTTTGAAGAATATAACTGTGCCCAAGATGGCGAGTGAGCCAGTAGCAGTGACCCAGCGAGCTACATACCCAGTAAAGCAGGCATTAGGAAATTGATTTTCAAATGTAATGTTAGGGATTCTTACCTGCATGAATATTCCCCGTGTATGGTGTACATCTTTCTGAGTCACCAAAGAAGAAACAAGATTTGCCCATTCCAGATATGACAAATAATTAGGATTGGCGTCTATTAATCCATACTGACAGCACTTCGTTCCGAAAGTTGTTTCTTCATCGAATTCTACATCACTAATAATCTACAGGACTTTATACACTACAGAGGGAAGATGTTAATATGGTTCAAGGAAACTTTTAGGTACTCAACGGCCTCATATTTCAAATTGAGGTCCCTGTTCCCTGGTATGTGCATCGATCCCAATATCTCTAATGATGGCATTAATTGATCACCGTTGTCAGGACAAGTATATCCGCTATGTTCACGTAAGATGCATTTATGACAGTATTTGGTAAGTTGAGTTATCATTGGTGAAGAGTGTCACCATATTATTGATGTCATCCGCTTTTTGTTTTATAAAATTATCCATTTTAATAGTAATAAATGATGGGTCTTGAACCTCAAGAACTAGTTTTAATAACTTTCCGTGGAAATTCATTCAGGTTAGTATGAGGTTATTTTTATCCCAGATCACATCCCCCGCATCACCTAACGACATACGTCCCCACGATATATGTACCATATATGACTATGTTACACCAAATACAGTACATTGTCAGAATTCATAATATCTATGCAGAATATAGTACAATTCCAAGAGAGACATTGAGTCATTTGAGTGGGCAGAGACTACTACATTGGATCTCTCTCTGGTTACGGCTATTTTTCCTTTGCCTACATAAACACTGAATGATCTGGCCTGTTCTTTACTCATTCTCTTCGTTCGCTATATACCTGCAACACTGAGATTACCAAAAAATTCTTCTTCGTTCAAGGTGTCAGCTACTGTTATATAGTTTTACAGAGGCTACTTTCCTCTTTGTAAGGTTAGAAGAGACTCTTAAGCTATGGTAGCAACTCTTTTAGGATAATAATAATAATAATAATAATAATAATAATAATAATAATAATAATAATATAGAGAAGCAGGAGATACCTGATATTGAAAGAATAACTACAAAGGTGTTATATATTTATTCTGTGCACATGTATCTGTTAGTGAAAATTTATTAACATGAAAAAAAAGGTACATGAACCAGTTTCTTCCCATATAATAATAATTATCTCTATCAATATTTAAAATTTCCCTCTTTTCAATAAAATTATGAGTTTTTTATTGGTTTTATGAAGGCTCAAAACTAAAGAAAAACATTGGTCAAAGTACAAAAGTCATATGAAAAATCATATCGTGAAGGAAGAGTACGTTGCTCTTCTTAATGCAACCTAAATGAAACAGGAAATAATTTTACAGTTCGAGGAAGTAACAAGAAAAATTATCAACAGCCATCCAGCGGTATATTTCAACCCCACTTTCATGTATATTTCATTCCGAATGTAGAAAGAATCTAAAAATGAATTGATTGGTTCATCATTATTTTTTGTAATAAACTGAAAAACACATTTCACAAACGATTGAGGTACACAGTACTTTATTCA
>NC_090745.1:69342747-69352747 GCF_036898095.1 Palaemon carinicauda | reverse complement strand
AATTCTTGAGCCAGCCTTCCTTACTCTCTTCACCTCTTTCCAAAACTTCTTCTTATTCTCTTCATATGACTGACCCAATCCCTGACCCCACCTCAGGTCAGGTGCCCTCTTTGCCTCACATACCTTGCGCTTTAATTAGATGTTATGAAACCTCTAGCTCACGGACGCCATAAACATTGTTCATTTTAACACTTTTAGATGATGCATATATATATATATATATATATATATACACGTTGACATCTCGCAGGATCCTCTCCTGTATATAATCCTGCGAGACGTCAACGTACATATATATATATATATATATATATATATATATATATATATATATGCATCATCTAAAAATGTTAAAATGAGCAATGTTTATACGCCCGTGAGCTAGAGGTTTCATAACATCTCATTTTATTGCCGGATATAATTTTTTTCCTCTCTCCTCATTCGTGCATCTTCAACTAGAATAAAATACATTTTTATCAATATTTTTTTCTTGAACATTTCTCTGCTCCCTACTGATGAAAGGACTTTATTGTGAAACTTTATATTTTTACCTTTAACTAACACTTTAGTAATTTTTTTTTTTTCCATTTTCAAACAACTTAGTAATCATGATCGTACTTGCTGCTGTATTTACATTCGTACCACTAAAATTTCCATTCCATTAATTCTCAGTACAATAAAATAATAATCAGATTTAATCCCAGTCAATTATGTTCCCTCATTTCATTTCTCCTATGTAATCTTAACAAAATATTCGTTTATATTTTATTACTTTCTCTACTAATTATGATTTTTGATGTACTTTGTTTATCAACAAATAACACATCGTATCTTAAAGTTAAAGTCATATGAAAACTGTTCGGTCACTACTCTCAACTAAACATAAATCATTTTCATGGGAAGATATCTTTTCAAAATTATGTTCACATATAAACACACAAACATACACACACACACACACACACATATATATATATATATATATATATATATATATATATATATATATATATATATATATATATATATAAAACAGATTTTGAGCGAAGCGAAAAATCTATTTTTGGGTGAGATGGCCATGTCGTCCTGATGGAAGTTCCTATTGGGTAGCTTCCTAGGGTATATTACAACTACGGCGATATTCCCAGAGAATTTACCTTAAGGTACCAGAATTCTAACTCCTTGAGCGAATATCCCTCGTGAAAGGGATATCGCGACATATCAGAGTACATATTCTTGACACGCCACATGGCAATCTGCACCCCGAACAGAGATTACGTATCGCAGGGGTCAATTGGCAAGAAACGAAATCTGGAAAGAAAAAGGGGGAGCCGCTCCCAAGGCTCCCTATCTCCCGTTTCGTAAGCGTGCCTGGCGCCAATCCTGGCGCCATCTGTATTCCTTGTAGCGTACACGAGGTGCTACAGATACTGTATGTAGGGAGGGGTCCTACAGCCCTTTCTTAGAAAGGGAAGGGCGGGTCCATCAGGACGACATGGCCATCTCACCCAAAAATAGATTTTTCGCTTCGCTCAAAATCCGTTTTTTGGGCTCAAGCCATGTCGTCCTGATGGAAGTATACCAGAGCATTACTGTATCTGTGGATTCTCAGAACGTGCCGTACTCCCCGGAGGTAATTTTTCCCGATCGACTAGACCTAGAGACCTAAGATGTTACCGTTATACATCTTTTCAACTAACTATAAACCATGTTAGAGCTTCCTACTAGACTCTGGAAAAGTCTCGAAGAGTACATATACCTATGTATGAATACCAGGCTAGCTAATATAGTGGTCTCACCCTATATTAAGAAATGCATAGTTTGTAAAGAACCACTGCGTCAATATGAAATATCGACCAGTTCTCCGCACAATACTTGTATTGGACAAAGGTTTATATCCGCATAGGAGGAAAACCAATGCAACATAGCTTGCATAAAGGAACAATTCTATTAGAATTATCCCAGATAAGGTACATAGAATGAATGCTCAATTATACCAATAAATTGACACAGGTGAAGGAGACGCAAGGTTCTCAAGAACAAGTTTATTGAGAGGCAATAAATAAACAGGTTAACCACAATTATATATATATATATATATATATATATATATATATATATATATATATATATATATATATATATATATATATATATATATATATATATATATATATATATATATATATATATATATAGAAGAGGATAGCCCAAAACTTTAAGCATAAGTATGATAGTAAACAGAACTTGTTTATCTGAAAGAAAAAACATTAAATGCCACTTTTAAGATACCGAGGTATCAAAGTCATAAAAGTCTGTATTACAAATCAATGACATTAGCGTTAAAAACGCTCGGCACACATGTCTGCACTTATGCTAGGTTCACCTTTGGAAATGGAACAGTCTACATGGGCAACTCAGTGCCCTCACTTAGTTTGTAGTACAGTATGTAACTACAAACTCACCCTGGAATTAATTGTCCCAATTTAAACCACTGTTCCTCGCAGAGTTAAACAGTAGGGTTAACGACGCGACCCACTGCTACCACAGATCTCTTTAGTTCCTCTACTTGCTTCGCATAGTGGCGAAAGAACACTCTGGAAGACTTCCAGCCAGTGTATGAACGGAGATGTTCAAAATCCATACAATTAAAGAAATTTAAGGATGAGGCAACTTTCCTCGGATCGTGACCTGCGGGTGTACTGGCAGGATCCGCTCTGCGAATAAAATATGTGATTTTCGCTCTGAGTTGATTCAGAGATAAATTTGAGCCTGATGTTTCTCCCCTGAATAGTTGACCACCCTTGAAGTCTGAAGTTCTATGAAGATAGACCTTTAGGCATTCTACTGGACATAGAGATGCATCTTCTTTCAGAGGGCAGATTCTCCAGGGACCCCACCTGTTGGTAGGTAACTCATTCTTGGCGAGAAATGTAGGATCCGGAAACAGGTTCAGTTCTCCCCCATCCAGGAACTGAACACGACCTGCCTCTCTCGAGAGGGCTACAATCTCACTAACCCTGGCCCCGGACGCGAGTGCAAATAGGAAAATAACTTTTTGTGTCAAATCCTTTAACACACACTCTTCATTGCTCAACAGAGAAGTGAAATGAAGAACTTTGTCTAAAGACCATGGAATGGGCTTTGGATGTGCTGAAGGTCTGAGCCTAGCACAGGCTTTCGGAACTTTATTAAAGATCTCGTTACCTAGGTCCACCTGGAAGGCATATAGAATGGGTCTTGTCAAAGCAGACTTACATGCTGAAATCGTGTTAGCTGCCAATCCTTGACCATGGAGGTGGATGAAGAAAGATAAGCAGAAGTCTGTCGAGATCTCCTGCGGATTCTTCGCCTTGACAAAGGCCACCCATTTTCTCCAAGATGACTCATATTGCCTTCTAGTAGATTTGCACTTATATTCCTCAAGGAAGTCTATTCTGGCTTTCGAAATCCTGAAACGCTTTCTCACCGCTAGGGAGAGAAAATCATGAGCTGCAGGGTCCGGGTTTTCTGTAATGAAGCGCAAACAGTCGACTTCTGGACTCGCTGGGTCCGAACTGGATCTGGTAGCGGTACAAACTTCAGCTGTAGTTCCAATGCCAGGGGGAACCACACGCTGTTCGGCCACTTATGGGCCACTATTGCCGCTACCCCCTTGAAGGATCTCAGTTTGTTGAGGACCCTCAACAGAAGGTTGTTAGGAGGGAACAGATAAATCCTGGACCATCTGTTCCAGTCGAGGGACATTGCGTCCACTGCTTCCGCTAAGGGGTCCTCGTACGGGGACACGTACAGGGGCAACTTCTTGTTGTCTTTCGTCGCAAAGGGGTCTATCTGCAGTTCTGGGACTTGATTCAGAATTAAGGAGAATGATCCTGCGTCTAAGGACCATTCCAACTCTATCGGTGTGAACCTGGATAGAGCGTCCGCTGTCACATTGCGGACTCCTTGAAGGTGAACTGCCGACAGGTACCACTTCTTCTTTTCCGCCAATCGGAAGATGGCCAACATCACCTGGTTGAGAGGTGGTGACCTCGATCCTTGTCGATTCAAGCATCTCACAACTACCTCGCTGTCCATCACCAACCTTATGTGGATCGAGTGACGCGAGGAGACTTTCTTTAAGGTAAGGAGCACTGCCATAGCTTCTAGAAAGTTTATGTGAAAGGTCTCGAATAGCTTGGACCAAGTCCCCTGGACTATTTTCCGATGAGAGTGACCTCCCCATCCCTCCTTCGAGGCGTCTGAGTGAATCGTCACCGACGGGGGAGGTGGCTGAAGAAGAACCGACTTCTTTAGATGTCTGGCTTGGGACCAAGGCCTGAGAAGAGTACGTAGCCGAAGCGGAACTGGTCTTCTCAGATCTCTTCGCGCGTTTGATGCATAACTTCTCCAAACTCCGGTTGCATCCTTTAGCTGTGCTCTTAGCACTGGGTCTGTCACTGAAGCAAACTGGAGAGAGCCCAGTACCCTCTCCTGTTCGCGTCTTGATATCCTTTCGGAATCTAGAAGTCTCTTGACAGAACCCGCTATCTCCTTCCTTTTCTTCGCCGGGATGGAGAAATGGTGTGACAAAAGGTCCCAGTGGATTCCCAGCCACTGGAACTTTAGAGATGGAGAAAGTCGAGACTTTTTTCTGTTGATCTTGAAGCCTAGGTACTCTAGGAACTGGATCACTTGACTGGAAGCTTGCAAGCATTCTGTCTCGGATGCTGCCCACACCAACCAGTCGTCCAGGTAGGCTACTACCTGAATTCCCTTTAGGCGTAATTGTTTGAGAGCTACGCTCGCAAGCTTCGTAAAAATCCTTGGGGCTATGTTTATTCCGAATGGCATGGCTCTGAAGGCGTATAGTCTTCGTTGTAGCCTGAACCCTAGGTAGGGGGAGAGTCAACGGTTGATTGGAATGTGCCAATAGGCGTCTGACAAGTCTATAGAGATGGAATATGCCCTCTTGGGCAGTAAGGTCCTTATGTGTTGCAGTGTTAGCATCTTGAATTTGCAATTCACTATGAACTTGTTGAGTGGCAACAAGTCCAGAATGACTCTGAGCTTTTCCGAGTCTTTCTTGGGAACACAAAACAGCCTCCCTGTGAATTTGATGGACTTCACCTTTCGGATCACATTTTTCTCCAACAGTTCTTGAACGTACTCCTCCAGAACGGGGGTGGAGTGTTTGAAAAACCGAAGGCACGGGGGTGGAGTGCTGTACCAGCTCCAGCCCAGTCCATTCTTGAGTAGGCTGTGGGCCCAGGGATCGAAGGTCTACCGATCCCGAAATTTCAGAAGTCTCCCTCCTACCGGTATCATCTCACTTGGACTGCCGTCCTGAGGTCTTGCCTCCCTGACCACGACCACCCCTGAATCCCCTTCCCCTTGAGGGGCGCCTAGACGAGCCTCTGGCTGCTCCTCTAGGCTTTGCTCGAAAGGAAGTAGATTGCCCTTCGAACGATGGGGTGAATGCCGCGGACTGTGTCGACACGGCCTGGGGTACCCAATGAAAAGTGGTCGGGGTTTGTGCCACGATCTGGGGCACTGGAGGCAATGGCAATTGCAGTTGCTGTTGCTGTCTAAAAGGCTTGGCTGGCCGAGACGGTAGCCTAGTCCTCATAGTCTTCCTCTTTGGTTGAGGACCCTCATCCGGGGAAGACTTTCTTTTGATAGCCAGGCCCCACTTCTGGAGAAGGTTTCTATTCTCCAAGGCGGCCTTATCAACAACTTCTTTGACCAAATCGGTAGGGAAAAGGTCTTTACCCTAAATGTTGGAGGAGATTAGTTTCCTTGGCTCGTGCCTCACCGTAGCCGAGGTGAACACAAACTCCCTACAAGCTCTCCTCGCCTTGACGAAGCCATAAAGGTCCTTCGTCACTGTGGCCAGATGAGTCTTGGCCACCACCATGAACATTTCATGGACCTTGGGGTCACTTGCCATCGTCTCAAGAGTAGTCTGAAGAGACATTGAGGCAGCCAGTCTTTCTTTTGTCTCGAACTCTCTCCGCAAGAGAAAGTCAGACAGCTTAGGGAGGTCCTCGCCGAACTGACGTCCGGCAATATCAGCCTCCAACTTCCCAACTGAGAACGTAAGATGGACGTCCTTCCAGTCTTTGTGGTCCATAGGCAGGGCCAGCGACAAGGGTTTACACTCCTCCAGGGAGGGGCAAGGCTTGCCGGCCTCGACTGGTTTTAGTACAGCCGCAAACCCTTTCTGTAAAAAGGGGGAGGCTCTCGCAGGAGAAGACACAAAGGAAGGGAGCTTCTTGCTCAATGCAGCTACCTTTGAGTTAGAGAAGCCCCTCTCTTTCAACGAGGTTGAAAGCAGAGCTTGAGCCTTAGCATGGTCCATCACTATGACCTCCTTCGGCTCTGTCTCCTCCTTTGAAGCTGGTTCCTTCCTCAGCCGGACATAACAGTCCGGATAAGATGCCTTGCTGGGCCAGAATTCCACCTCCTCTAGGGGAACTGAGCCCAACTTATCCGAGATGACGATCTTTCCAGTCGTCATCGGCATGTGCTCAGCATACCTCCATGGGTTAGCATCTGAGCACACGGGAAGGTCTTTCACATTGAGCCTTTTCCGGGGCCCATGTGATTCTGCAAGGCTCTGCATCCCCAGTTCCATTGCAGCCGCCTTCTCCTGATTCTCCTTCTGCATTTGTTGGATCATTCCAACAATGGAGGAGAGGGCCTGTCCCAGCTCTACTGGGAGACCGGCCGATGTTGAGGGAATAGGCTCCGGAATCTGAACCGGAGTAGCCGACACCTCGTCGACCTCTTCCTCTACAACGTCTGGGGCTTGAACTTCATCCTGGGCTTCTGCCAGTAGGTCTTCCTCCAGACGCTCGTCCACGTCAGACATCCTGTCATCTAACTGGATGTCTTGCATAGCGATCGCGACTTCAGCATCCACCTGGATCTGAACTTGGGGGATCTCCTCTTAAGGCTGGGGAATCACTGCATCAGCTGATGCCTTACGGAAAAGATACGCCCTCATCTTCTCACTTGGAAGATAAAGTCCAGAGGTGTTCTTCTGGAAGCCCCTTACCCAGGTACGAAACTTCTCCCTTGCTATATCCCTTGATTCCGCCGTCCTAGGGGAATCAAAGGCCTCAGTAATCAGGCTAGTGCACACAGTACATACCTGAGGGTCCCAATACCGGAGATCACCCTTGGAGACAGCGCATGCTGCGTGTCTCCTACAAATTCATGTCCGCAGAGGTTCTTGCTACGGACGTTGCAGAAAACACTTCCGCACTTCGGAGGGTCCTCCTGTAAAGAGAAGAAATTTCCATGAGTATCAAGTGAACTATGTATCACTGGATATGCATAGTATAGCATAATAATTCAGAAAGGAAAGACACACACTTGTGTTTCCCTCACAACCAATTGTTGCAGCCTTCCAGATAATAAAATCGAATGCTTAATCTCTTCTAGAATAACCAATGCAAAGCTTCCAGAGGAAACAGGTGGAGCTCACACCTGAGCAATGATTTTAAAATCCTGGATAGTAGACAAGAAAGAACTCACTTTCTTATCTGTTGGGCAACAGCAAAGGGCTGTGCAGGAAAACACAAAAGTGTTAGAACACTGTGCTGTACCAAAACCTATACTATAGATTTCTTCTTACAGTATATGTTATACTGAAGAATACTGGTACAGTATAGGAGGTTATGTGCCGGCCGGCACACACCAAAACTAGCTTTAAAGTATACTACTTAACAGCTATAAGGCGGCAGAACGCTGGTTCAAATGCATGTGCCGGCCGGCAACAGCCAATGTCGGCCGGCAATGACTGCCAGCCGGCAACTACACAAGGTAGTACCCGGCTGCCGGCCACACTCTTGGCGACCGGCAGACAAGGGCTGACATTAGCCGGCCAGCAGCAAAAGAACCAGAGGACTACGACTGCCCGGCTGCCGGCCTGTCGGGTACAGCACTAGAAGAATAACAGAATGGATGCCGGGATAAGAGTGTACACTACCTCCAAGCCCGGCAATCCGAAAGAGTGCATATAAGGAAGGGGAGAATCTAATTCAGGCTTCCTGACCAATGCCATCTGGCTTTGCAGGTAGGCATGGATGAGGGACCAAGGGAGGTCCGGGCAGCACTCAAAGCAGAAGACCCTTGCCGGCCGGCAAGGGACTGAGTCAATTCCACATCCTAACCTATTCTAGGTCCAGATGTAGAATGACGTACAGTACTGTAATGGCTAGGCCATTACGGAGATAGAGGGGGAAGGGACAAAAGAGGGTCCTACCAACCTTGCTTTAGTGACGGATCACCCGCAGCCAAGAAACTCATCTTAGCCTAAGGGAGATCCAAGGGGGGAGGCCAGCAATACTTGCCAGCTCCCAGAGAACCAAAGCAAGGAAGGTGTTGCTACTCCCAGGGAAAGAATCTTATCCTCCCCCGAGAACAGCAACAAGGACTAGTCTGGTAGATCACAAAAGAAGGAATCATCTCGTACAGAAACCTTCGGTAGTGACCTAAGGAGGCTAAGCCTCCTATGTCTGTGTCCGGCTAGCGAGGGAGACTCTACCCCAAGCCAGACAAACACAGACTCAGACTAAAAACTCTGTTGTTCTGTCCCTCTTTGAAACCAGACTTACTGGAACAGGAAGGTACAGTAACACCCCAGTATAGTTTTATCGAAAGTTAATTCAGATAAACCACTTAAGGATAAGCCCAAGGCTTAAACAGAGGGAAAGGGATTGCATACCTTCTCCGAAGAAAAGAAAGCAACCGGGGAGTATGAGAAAGTATACTAAGGCTCCATAAGCAACTTAGCCTAGGCACCAAGAGAATCGATTACCTAAATCACCGAAACTCACTCGTATACTATCTTGGAAATATTCAACATAATCTTAAATGTATAAAAAACAGCCTAAAGCTTCAATAAAATTTTAATACACTCGGAAAAACCAAAATCATGCATGAAGTACTAGGACCAAACGACTAGGCTACACGGCCTAGCGTAGGCCAGAATTGGCGAATACTTCGCCAAAATAATACTAAAGCACGAAAGGAAATCCTATGTAACACTAAATAGCTAAAATTTATTAAAGCAAAACAACCGGGAATGTCGCTCTGACTAACTAAACTTATACCTAGCGAGCGACAGCGTCCATGACGCCTCCGGTAGGCTACGGCTCTTGTAACAAAGATTAAACCTATTAATCACTTAAAAAATTACCAAGAGCCTACATTTATACATAAAAGACATGGTACTCAACTTATCAGAGGCCGACGAAGTTGGAGAAGCCATGAAAAGTAGAATAAATCCAAGATTTGCGAGAAACACAGGAAAAAACACCGAGTTGTTAAGCTACGCAAAAAGGAATACAGATAGCGCCAGGATTGGCGCCAGGCACGCTTACGAAACGGGAGATAGGGAGCCTTGGGAGCAGCTCTCCCTTTTTCTCTCCCGATTTCGTTTCTTGCCAATTGACCCCTGCGATACGTAATCTCTGTTCGGGGTGCAGATTGCCATGTGGCGTGTCAAGAATACGTCCTCTGATATGTCGCGATATCCCTTTCACGAGGGATATTCGCTCCAGGAGTTAGAATTCTGGTACCTTAAGGTAAATTCTCTGGGAATATCGCCGTAGTTGTAATATACCCTAGGAAGCTACCCAATAGGAACTTCCATCAGGACGACATGGCTTGAGCCCAAATATATATATATATATATATATATATATATATATATATATATATATATATATATATATATATATATATATATATATATATGTATATATATATATATATATATATATATATATATATACATATATATATATATATATATATATATATATATATATATATATATATATATATATATATATATATATATATATATATATATATATATTTACTCGTGTATATACATATACCCCCAACATCCTGATACCAACATTGATAATAGTTCTTTAACTTTGTATGACTTTTAAAATATTAGTTTTGATTTTCGAGATCAAATTTACTTTTGAGAAACACA
>NC_090745.1:69327747-69335247 GCF_036898095.1 Palaemon carinicauda | reverse complement strand
GTTTAGTGAATCATAGGAGAAATGACGGAAGATGATAGAATATTTAAACTGAGAAACCAGAGATGTAGGATTGAAAAGGAATATTAGTAAAAAAAGGGTATGAAAATGCAGAGATAGGTTTTGGACGAACATCCAGGAGTTTTCGAGGATAAGTATTTAGGACACAAGTATGTATTTCTCCAGGACAAAAAAAAAAAAAAAAAAAAAAAAAGAAACAGAATTAAAAGAAGAATGCTTATGGAATAGGTAACATTTTGTATAGAAAATGAGACTATGTAATACAAATTGGGAATTTCTCTGGAAATAAAAATATTTAATCAGATGGTGCTACCAGTATTAACTTATACATCAGAAACTTTGAGCATTACTAAAGCCTATAAACATCGACTAGTTACAACTCAAAGTGCTAGAGAAAGAATAATAAAGGGAATAACACTAAGAGACAAAAAAAAAGAGCACCATGTATAGGAGAGCAAACTGAAGTAGAGGATACTCCAACAACACGTAAAAAAAAAGAAATAGCCATGGGCTGGTCATATGATGAGAATGATATATAATATAAGGGCATGGGTTCCTGGAGATTACAAAAGAAACAGAGAAAGTAAAAAACACAATGGGTTGACGACCAATGAAAGTTTTGCCGGTGTGGACTGGCATAAGAACACAACAGACGCAAGTGGAAGGACATGTCTGTGGCTTTTCTCCTGCAGTGTACTAGTATCACTGGATGATGAATATATATATATATATATATATATATATATATATATATATATATATATATATATTTATATATATATATATATATATATATATATATATATATATATATTTATATGTGTGTATGTGCGTGTGTTTTTGTATTTAAATATATATATATATATATATATATATATATATATATATATATATATATATATATATATATACATATATATATATATATATATATATATATATATATATATATATATATATATATATATATGTATATATATATATATATATACATATATATATATATATATATATATATATATATATATATATATATATATATATATATCTATACTTGTATATATAACGGATTTTGAGCGAAGCTAAAAGTCTATTTTTGGGTGAAATTGCCATGTCGTCCTGATTGATGTTCCTAAAGTAGCTTCCTAAGGGATATATGTTACTACAGTGATATTCCCAGAAAATTACACCTTCAGGTCCCAGAATTCTAACTCCTGGAGCGAATATCCTTAAATTTTCTCTCAAGGATATAGCATAATATCACAGGACGTATTCTTGACACGCCACTTAGCAATCTGCACCCCTAATAGCGTTTACGCTTCTAGGGGGACGTGGCAGAATAGAAGGGGGGCCGCATCAAGGTTTCCCCCGTTCTCATAATACTATTGACCACCACCACAGCGCCATTCCTAAGATGGCGGACATTCATTTTAGCATTGAGCATGGTGCTACAAATACAATACCTCAGGGAGGGATACTGTGAAGATCTTTTCTTTTAGAGAAGAAGGGTGGGTCCATCAGGACAACATGGCAATCTCACCAAAAATAGATTTTTTGCTTTGATAAAAATCCGTTTTTTGGGCTCAAGCCATGTTGTCCTGATGGAAGCATACCAGATCATTAGTGCATATGTGGATTTTCATCAGTGCCTTAACCTTGGGACAACATTTCTATGATCATTTGGACCAATCGAGACAAATGACGTTACCGGTATCCGTCATTATCACTAATCATACACGATGTTAGTGCTTCCTGCCCCCTACAGGGAAGAGTCATTCTAGACAGTAGAAAAGGGGTCTCAAGGTTAGAATATATTGTATGAACAAACATAAGTATACACTGGATGTACAAACCGTCTCGTAGTTTGTGAATATTACTGAACTCTTATCAGTGTTTCTTATATCCATTGCTTGTGAGCATACAAATATATGAAGAGTACATACTCTGGACTTTAATCATGCAATTGTCGGGCGAATTAGGACGCAATTAGATTCTAATAGACACTTATTTTCAATAAATGACTAAGTGAATTAGCAACTAAAATGAATGTAGCATAATAACGGAGCTATACATGTCACCTGTACAGAGATTATATTTCTCTCTTGGGAAGAAAGAAATGATGAGTGCCACTCTCAGATTGAAGAAAATTTATAATAAAATTTCTCTTCATAATTCCAGTACCGGTTACCTTCTATCGACACGGTGTACTAAGTACACACGGCACTAGTGCTATATGTATAATTCCACACTTGGGATTTTTTAACAGAGTTAGTGTCACCATGGTAACACTTATTCAAAGAGGTCACATTAAGAGAGATGACCCCTTCTCCCTTTTATTGACAGTCCCACTCAATTAGATGTTCATCGCAGAATTAGACAGCAGGTTAAATACTCTACCTGACGTCACCACATACTGCTTCAGTTCATGAACCTGCTTAGCATAGTGTTTGTAGAACTCTCTGGCTGATTCTCATCCAGTATATGAGCGAGGACTTTCGAAGTCCCAAGCAATTAACTGTTTATGACAGTAATTAGGGGGCAGGTTTTAATACACTACCTACCACCACTACATAGTGCTTCAGTTCATGGACCTGTTTCGCAGTGTTTGTAAAACACTCTGGATGATTTCCATCCGGTGTATGAACGAAGACGCTCAAAGTCCATATACTGAAAGAAATTCAGTGATGAAGCAATCTTTCTCTGATCATGACCTGCGGGAGTACTGTCAGGATCCGCTCTACGAGTAAAGTAGGTGAGCTTCGCCCTCAGTTGTTTTAGGGATATGTTCAATCCAGAGGTTTCTCCTTTAAAGAGCTGTCCTCCCGTGACGTCTGAAGTTCTACGAAGATGGACCTTTAGACACTCTACCAGACATAGAGAGACATCTTCCTTCAGAGGGCAGATTCTCAAGGGACCACACCTTTTAGTGGGTAGCTCATTCTTAGCGAGAAAGTTTGGATCAGGGAAGAGATTCAGTTCTCCTGCTTCTGCGAACTGAATGTGGCCCTATCTCTATATAGGGACATTATTTCACTAACTCTAGCCCCTAAGGCTATAGTGAACAGAAAAATAACCTTTTGGGTTAGATTCTTGAGCGAACAATCTCCATTGTTCATGGATGAGGCATAATGTAGGACCTTGTCCAAAGACCAAGAGATGGGCTTTGGTGATGTTGCAGGCCTAAGACTTGCACATGCCTTCGGGATCTTATTAAAGATCTCATTCGCCAATTCCACTTGAAAAGTATATAGAAGACGTCTAGTTAGGGCTGACTTGCACGTAGTTATCGTGTTGGCCGACAAACCTTGGTTATGAAGATAGATAAAGGACATACAGAAGTTCATTGAAATCTCTTCCGGTCCTTTTGCTTTTACGAAAGCAATCCACTTTTTCCATGATGACTCACATTGTCTTCTAGTTGACTTAGACTTGTATTTTTCTAAGAATTCTATATTGCCTTTTGAGATCCCAAACCTTTTCCTAACCGCTAGGTCAAGAAAATCATGTAATGAAGGGTTCGGGTTCTCTGTGAAAAATCGAAGGCAATTAATCTCTGAACCTTCTCAAGTAGTCCTGGGTTCAGAACTAGGGACAGCCGCAGCCTTCGTTCCTTCCTCAAAGAGGACAGATTGCTCTTGGGCTACTTGGGAGCCAATAGGATCTCAGCATGTTGAGGACTCTCAACTGGTGATCGGATGTGATAAACTGGAAATCCTAAGTCTATCCTTTCCATTTCAGAGACATGATGTCTGTCATTTTTATTAGATGATCCTCGTATGGGGCTATGTATCGAGGTAGTTCCTTGACGACGCTCGTAACGAAGAGGTCGGACTGCAGTTCGGGGACTTGTTCCCATCTGGGAGAGAATAGGTCTTTGTCCGTGGACCATTCTAGCTCTATCAGCTTTAACCCAAACAGAGCATCCACTGTCACATTGCGGATCAGTTAAACATGAACTGCTAACAGGTGCCACCCCTTTAGGGATGGGATGGTTAACTACACCTAGACTGTATGAGACATTCTCTAGCATTGTCGATTGCAGCGTCTCGTTATCGCTTCGGAGTCCCAGATCAGCCGTAGACAGTTTGATCTGCGTGGAGAGAGTTTTCCCACTCATGACAGGACTTACATGGTCCTGGGACTTTCGGGCTTTGACCTTTGTTAGGGAAGCTATTAAGGGAGGACAGATATCGGTATTTTTAGATCTCTTCGAGCGTTTGATGCTTGTATTCTCCAGACTCTCAACGCATCTTGCAGCAGTGCTCTTAGCACTAGGTCTGTCTCTATTGCGAACTGGAGAGAGATCAGAGGTCCTCCCTGTTCGTGTTTTGGGAATCTCACATTACCAGAATCTCTTGACCGACCTGGCCATCTTCTTTTACATTCCCAAAGGGAAGGAGAGTTGGTGTGACCACAGGCTTCTATGGTTTTTTCGCCATTGAAACACTTGAGCTGAAGAGAATTGAGACTTCTTGAAGCTTATCTTGCATCCGCGATGTTCCGGGGACCGGATCATTTCCTTGGATGTTCATTGACCAGCCACCTTGGGTCCTGCCCACCCAAGCCTCTCGTCCGGGAACATTGTTGCCTGAACCCTTCCTAGGCTTAATTATTGCATGACTGTGTCTGCCAATTTTATGAAGATATCTAGGACTTTGTCTAGTCTGACAAGTATCTTTCCTAGGAAATACGTTACTTTGTGTAACTTGAATCCTAGATAGGAGGGGAGGGGGTGATTGACTGGAATTTGCCAATAGACGACTTTCAGGTCTGGTAAGACTACGAGCACCTTTTTTGCAACAGGGTCCTTATGTTCAGAAGGATTAACATTCTGAACTTGTTGTTTTATTTGGACTTGTTGTTTTATTTGGACTTGTTGAGTGGTGACAAGTCCAGAATGATTCTGAGTTTTCTCGAGTCCTTCTCGTAGACATACAACCGCCTTCCCTGGAATTTGATGGACTATAATTTCCTTACCCCCTGTATGCTCTAGAGCTCTATGGTAAACTCCTCCAGGAGGGTTTTGGATTATAGGAGGAGTTGAGGAAATGGTGGTAGAGACATCTCCACCTCCCATCTTAGTCCCATCTTGATTAGGCCATGAACCCAAGAATCGAAGGTCCAGTGATCCTAAAGGAACCACCCTTCTACCAGAAGCATCTCTATGCTTTGACTGATCAGTAGGATTATATTTTCAACCAACCTTCATTGTTTCGTGTTTCGCTGTCGCGGTAGCGAACACAAACTCCCTACATGTTCCTCTAGCCTTTATAAAGGCATAATGGTCTTTTACTAAGGTAGCCATATGTATTTTAGCTAAGACCTTGAGCATGTCTGGGGTATCTTGATGAGCTGAACAGAACTCTATGTAGTTTTGTAGAGATAGGGAGGCTGCAAGTCTCTCCTTTTTCTCTTGTTCATCATGTAAGAGAAACTCAGATTATTTATGGTGATTTTCCTTAAATTATCGACTGGTGACATCCGCCTCAAGTCTTCCTACTGAAAAGGTTAAATGGGCTTCTTTCCAGTTCTTCTCCTGACTGGGAAAGGCTAGTGACAGAGGCTCGCACTCCTTGAGTGTAGGATACAGTTTACCTGCCTCTACTGCCTTGGTGACATATTTAAATGTGCTCTCCGTAAAGGGGAATGAAATTGAAGCAGGAGCAAGAAAAGAAGAGTGCTTGTTACCTGGTAGGAAAACCTTCGACACCGAGTAACCCACCTTTTTTATGCAACATGATAGGATAACCTGTGCTTTATAATGGTCGAGAATCATAGCCTCCTTTGATTCCGTTCCTTTTCTTGACCTTGGTTCATACTTCAGTCTAACGACACAGTTAGGGAAAACGTTAAAGCTTAGCCAAAACTGGATTTTGTCCAAAGGAACAGCACCCATCTTCTCCGAGATGTAGAGTTTGCCCTTTAAAATTGGCATCAGCTCCGCAAACCTCCAGGGATTGGTTTTGGAGCATGTCGGAAGGTCTTGATCTATGGGTCGTTTGTATGACCCCTGGGGAGCGACAAGTGGAACTTTACAAGGCTCTACATTGCATTTCGCTTCCGGCTTTTCGTTCTGTTTGCGCAAGTTTTGTATTAGATTCCTCACTTGGGCCCATAACTGGTCCATTCCATCTAATAGAGGGATTGAAAGCGGAGATATCGATGTCGCTGGCTCAAGAGCCGGTATAGACGGAGACAATTCCAACCCGACATTCTCCCCTTCTTCCCGTGGGTGCTTTCTGCCCTCCTTCCCAAAGGCTACCTGGCCGTCGGGAAATGTACCTCTTGTCCGGAGTACCACTATATCCTTACTTTCTGTTTAAAATAGTATCTTACGCATCCTGTCATTGGGCAGGTAAGTTCCCGGAGAGATTTTCTGAAAGCCTGTCACCCAGTTGTGTAGCTTGAAACGAGCTGCATCCCTAGTCTCTACCGACTTGGGATTCTTGAAACCCTCGGACAATAAGGTCCGACAAACTTTGCAAGCTCGTGGGTTCCAATAATGTAGGGGTTCGGAAATAATATTGCAGGGGGCATGAAACCTGCATGCATTATGTCCGTAAAAACACATACTCTTAGTTTTGCAGAAGACTACAACACATGACATCTGGTGTTCCTCCTGTAAAGAAAGGAAAACAGAATGAGTATACGATTGATTATCTCACTAATAACCAATATATCAAAAGTCGCATTTTAATAGAATAGCTTAAGAAAGCAAGCTATAAAGGGATAGTAGGAGACACATACTTGTGTATCCTCCGCAAGGAAATGCTGTTACCTCCCCTTAGTATTAAATGTGAGGAGATACCCTTATCAAAGGAACTCAAACTAAAAGGGAGTTCTCACCCCTAGGGGTAGAGAAGTGTATAATTCACTGTACATTTTATTCTAAACACTGTGGGGTAAGGATGACTGATTTCTCAATCAGCATAATGAAGAAACACTATTCCTTCAATATAAGAGCGGCACCAGCATAAGCTCGCACAAGGCTACCCAAGATATGTTAGAAATAGCTACTGTATAATCGTACTGTAGTTTTCTATTTGCAGCATGTACTATATTGCAAATTTCTGGCTACTATATAATTTTCTATAGTGTGATCCAGCCAATGTGCTGCCCTTATGACAAGCATCCGACTGCACGGTCCAGCTGGCATGATGCCAACTGGACTGGGGAAAATTAAATACATATATTTGTGTATCCCAACCAACCTATTTGCTGTGACCTCCCTTACAATATCAAATCATAGAGTTACCTGATCATGGAGACTCAAGGATAAGGGCTCTGCCCTTTAAGGGTTAGGAGTGTAGTCTCCAGTCCTTAAAAATTTTAATATTGCAGGGTAATCTGAAGACTCATTTCTAATCAGAATATTGAAGAAATTAAAGTCTTTCAATATGAGAATGGGTTCCAAAAATACCCGGGTAGGATACTCAAGATATATTGGAAATCACTATAGTATAATATATCCAGTAGCTTTCT
>NC_090745.1:69320247-69322747 GCF_036898095.1 Palaemon carinicauda | reverse complement strand
CAGTATCAGCAAAAGATATGGATAAAAATTGCGGAGGATTTATATACAATGTTATACAATAGTGATATAAGAAATAACTTTGCCAATAGATATAATGAAGCACCTGGGCCAATGCCAAACGTATAAGTAAGAAATGTAAATGAAGCCTTAAAAGTCATGAAAACAACCAACAGAGCATTAGGATATGGCTTATCAATAGATTCAATAATAAATGGAGGATGTTTCATAGTGTTAATTCCTGCCGTGACCCTTGTAGCTCTTTCAACTTCACACAGAATGTTTTCAAGAATGCTCCAGATTAGAAAAACTTCATTGTTATATCAATTCTTAAAAAAAAAAAAAAAAAAATCCCCTCCCTGTACTATCGTGAACAAAAGTTCGTTCCCTTAGACCTCCAGAGAGTGAACACGAATCGCCTGACTATGAATCACCTAAGCTTTTGAACAAATAAGTCATGGAAAATCCAATAGATGGAGCACCGCAAGGACGTTGGGCGCAGAGAGGAATAGGAAGTATTTATTTTTCTAAAGCATTGAGTAAAGTCTCCATAATCTGATATCGTTAGAAAGTGATAGATGGTTTTGTTGTTTTTGACGTTACTGGGTTTGCGTGTAAAATGAGCACTTAACGAAATATGCTAAATAAATATGAGAATACAATTATGCTTACGATATCTACATTCTTGAATTGGTATTCTCATATATTATCGTATCTTATCAACAGACATGACCAACCAAGGGTCATTACAAAACATTTTAGCTTAAATGTGTATGGAAGTGTTTTATACTGCAAGTAGAAAACATTTGTAGAAGCAAGTCTAAAAATTGTTTTTTTTTTTTTATTTCACTTGTGTTATTAATGTAGTAATGTAGTAACCACAAACTATAGTTTCATATGCAAATATACATAGATCTGTCATATTGCATAATTGGGCCAACATTCTGAGCGAAGGAGGGCAATATGGGGTATGGCAACCGAATGGGATTTTAGAAACTAAAATTATCACCATACTTATTTTTTTTTTCTCGACAGTAAATTTACTTTTGAGAAACACATTAGGTCTGTGTCTTCTTCAATTGCACAAAAGTCTTACAAGATTTTCGGTGATCAATCTATTCTGAAGAAGTGTTTTAATTCATTCATTCTACCCTGTTTTGAGTATTGTTCTCCTGTCTGGTGTTCAGCTGCTGATTCTCATCTTAATTTGTTGGACAGAAACTTACGGTCTATTAAATTTCTTATTCTTGATCAAGATATTAATCTTTGGCACCGTCGTTCAATTAGTTCATTAAGCATGTTGCATAAGATTTTTCATAACTTTGACCACCCTTTACATTCAGATCTCCCTGGACAATTCTATCCTGTTCGAAATACTAGGCAGGCAGTTAATTCTAATAGCCAGGCCTTCTCCATCATGAGGCTTAATAATGCACAGTATTCTAGAAGTTTTATTCCAGCTGTTACCAAGTTGTGGAATGATCATCTTAATCAGGTAGTTTAATCAGTAAAACTTCAAAAGTTCAAAGTTGGAGCCAATATATTTTGTGTTGAGCAGGCTGACATGAATGTTTTTATAGTTTATATATGACATGACATATCTATTTTTGACGTTGTTAATAGTTTATATAGGACATATCTGTTTTGACGCTGATACTGTTTTTAGAATGATATATTGTTAATCTATCCTCATCATTTATTCATTTCCTTATTTCCTTTCCTCACTGGGCTATTTTTCCCTGTGGGAGCCCTTGAGCTTAGAGCATCTTGCTTTTACATCTAGGGTTGTAGCTTGGCTAATAATAATAATAATAATAATAATAATAATAATAATAATAATAAGAAGAAGAAGAAGAAGAAGAAGAAAATGTAGATTGAGAAGGGGGGTTAGACAGAGAGATTCTATTGCGCCTAAATTATTCACTGCACGCCTAGCATAAGTTTTTAAGAATAGGCATTAGGAACGTTAACAATTATCATTTATGGGGAGCAACTTAACAAAAATAGATTTTCATCTCTCCTCGTATCAATTCAATTATTATTCCTTGATTAGCTCGCGAGTTTTAACTAGTTTATGTTCTAAGGTTTTAGTCACATATTAATTTTCCGATGCATTTTCCATTTCCTAATTTAATTGTGTGTACCAAAAGCTCAGCACTCCATGCTTATCATTCATTTAGTTTCGGTCTCATGTCCTAAGGAAACACTTACTGTGTATCTTCAGTACATTTACTGATTCAAAATCCCTGAAAGCTCGTCCATAACCCAATTTTGTTTTTTCTCTGCATCTTTATAGAGCATTATCTTAGTTTTACTTTTCGGCATAATGTGATAATTGTAAATATTTCATATATTAATAGGCCGTATTTGATCTCGTCAGTCATTATTTCACTCGTTTATCATATAATGCATTATCTCCTGCCGGAACTATAGCATACTACAGTTGAACTTCCATCAGTTATACTTTTGTTAACAAAGGCTGCACGTCAGTGAGACTTACGTC
>NC_090745.1:69307747-69315247 GCF_036898095.1 Palaemon carinicauda | reverse complement strand
AACCCAACCCAATCACTGTGTTTCTGTTGCGGTAGCTCTTTTTTATAGAAAGGAGTTGTATTCAGTATGTCACCCAACCTTTCTAGAGGATAACTATCTCATCCTATCCTATATAACAAAATACTATTTACAATTCCAAGTCAGCCAGGGTTTATTTCATTTCTTTGAGAGGCCACACGGGACAAATGTAGGGAAAGCTCCAGTTTTCTTTTCACTGTTTGAGCGACAAATTTTCTTTTTATACTTTTATATTCTAAACAAGAATAGTTATTTCGACCACAAATCCCAGCCTTATGAATTCATAAATAATCTTCACAACCTTTTTATTAAAAATATAAAAACTTTTGTTACGTAATATAGAAGAGTTGTTCCTTTCTTTTCTTTCATAAAAAGTCCAAATGATTGTCCTTTAAAGAAGGGTTTAAAACCTGTTTCTTAAATGATTGTTCTACCATAAAATGAACTCGAAGTGGGTATATATTCCCAACATAGAATTCGGTATTAATTGCCATTCGTAGATAATATTTGCATTGATTGAAATGACGAGTGTTAGATATATATATATTCATCACAAAATAACCACATGTTACAAACTCAAAATTCAGCTATCATGGTGGAGATGGGTTTATTTCAAGTCTATGAAGAGATTCCAGAATTCGACAGAAATATGTACGGGGACTTATAAACTTATATATCTCTTGATGGCTTAGTTGATAGAGTCCTAACAGGCATGGTTTCCGGTTGAGTAGGCAGGGGTTCGAATCTCTACCCGGCCAGAAGCTGTTACCATAAAATGAATTCAAAGTGGATATATATTCCCAACATAGAATTCGGTATTAAATGCCATTCGTCGGTGATATTTACATGGATTGAAATCACGAGTGTTAGTGATTTATATTCATGACAAAATAACCACGTGTTCCAAACTCACAATTCCGCTATCATGGTGGAGATGGGTTTATTTCAACAGGAATTCAACAGGAATATGTACAGGGACTTGTCATAAGCTTATATCTCTCTTGATGGCTCAGTTGGTAGAGTCCTCGCAGGCATGGTTTCCTGCCGAATAGGAAGGGTTCGAATCTCTACCCGGCTAGAGGCTGTTACCGTAAAATGATTTCGAAGTGGATATATATTTCTAAGAGAGAAATCAGTATTAAATGCCATTCGTGGGTGATATTTACATTGATTGAAATCACAAGTGTTGCTGATATATATTCATCACAAAATAACCACGTGTTGCAGCCTCACAATTCAGTTATCATGGTGGAGATGGGTTTATTTCAAGTCTATGAACAGATTCCCAAATTTGACAGAAATATGTATGGGGACTTTTCATAAACTTATATCTCCCTTGATGGCTCAGTTGGTAGAGTCCTCGCAGGCAAGGTTTCCGGCCGAATAGGCAGGGTTTCAAATCTCTACCTGGCCAGTAGCTGTTACCATAAAATAAATTCCAAGTGGATATATATATTCCAAAGATAGAATTTGGTATTCAATTTCATTCATGGGTGATATTCACATTGATTGAAATCACGAGTGTTGGTGATATATATTTACCATAAAATAACCACGTGTTGCAAACTCAAAATTCAACTATCATGGCGGATATGGGTTTATTTCAAGTCTATGAACAGATTCCTGAGTTTGACAGGAATATGTAGGGGGACTTGTTATAAACTTATATGTCTCTTGATGGTTCAGTTGGTAGAGTCCTCGCAAGAATAGTTTCCGGCTGAATAGGCAGGGGTTCGAATCTCTACCCGGCCACTAGCCGTTACCATAAAATGAATTCTAAGTGGATATATATTCCCAAGATAGAATTCGGTATTAAATGCCGTTCATGGGTGATGTTTATATTGATTGAAATCACGAGTGTTAGTGATATATATTCATCATAAAATAACCACGTGTTGCAAACTCACAATTCAGCTATCATGGTAGAGATTTGTTTATTTCAAGGGTATGAACAGATTCCTGAATTCGACAGGAATATGTAGGAGGACTTTTCATAAACTTATATCTCTCTTGATGGTTCAGTTGGTAGAGTCCTTGCAAGTATGGTTTCCGGCCGAATAGGCAGAGGTTCGAATCTCTACCCGGCCAGAAGCTGTTACCATAAAATGAATTCTAAGTGGATATATATTCCCAATATAGAATTCGGTATTAAATGCCGTTCATGGGTGATGTTTACATTGATTGAAATCACGAGTGTTAGTGATATATATTCATCATAATATAACCACGTGTTGCAAACTCACAATTCAGCTATCATGGTAGAGATTGGTTTATTTTAAGGGTATGAACAGATACCTGAATTTGACAGGAATTTGTAGGAGGACTTTTCATAAACTTATATCTCTCTTGATGGTTCAGTTGGTAGAGTCCTTGCAAGCATGGTTTCCGGCCGAATAGGCAGGGGTTCGAATCTCTACCCGGCCAGAAGCCGTTACCATAAAATTAATTCTAAGTTGATATAAATCCCCAAGATAGAATTCGGTACTTAATGTGTTAAATATATATATTCATCACAAAATAACCACGTGTTGCAAACTCATAATTCAGCTATCATGGTGGAGATGGGTTTATTTCAAGTCTATGAACAGGTTCCCGAATTCGATAGGAATATATATGGGGACTTGTCATAAACTTATATCTCTCTTGATAGCTCAGTTGGTAGAGTCCTCACAGGCATGGTTTCTGGCCGAATGGGCAAGGGTTCGAATCTCTACCCGGCCAGAAGCAGTTACTATAAAATGAATTCTAAGTGGATTTATATCCCCAAGATAGTGGTACATATATAGCACATTAACAGTATGATGCAATATTGCATCATACATCCCTCTGGGGTGAGACAAGCCTGAACAAGTGTATTGGCAATTCACACCAAACCTGCTGCGACATTTTTATATGAGTACAGTCCTTCAAAGCTGCCAGTCTGTGCTCTGCTGTCACCTTGAAAAGAAGTGCCGCTGTTTCCTGCCCAAAAACAATGGCTTCCAGTACAAAGTAAGTATAGTTTGCACATTTCTTTGATAAATATGTTCGTTTTGGTAATTGCATGTGTTGAACAAGTAATAAACTGACCTCTCTATTTAAATTTCATATTTGCTTAATCCATTCTTTTTTCTGCATATCATTTTATATTTGGTGTGCCATATATGGCTCGCTGAGCTAATGCAGGTACATTTTTTTCTGTGTACACATATTTTATGAATATCAAATTTGTAGCATATTCCAAATCCATTTCATGTTTCATATTTCAGATCCCTGACTATGCATGACCTTTTAACTATATTAGAAGACGATAGTCATGCAAAAGTTTACATTGAGCCTACAGATACGAGCCTATTGACTGATGAAGACTCTGTTGATGAAGACGATAGTGGATTGATAGATAATTTGTCCGGCAGACAACTGACTGGTAATGCTGAAGCTGTTTTCCATGACGGACGACGTACAACTGAAGATGAGTGTGAACCTCAACTGAGTAGTAATGATGAAGCTATTTCCCATGACGAACGTCGTACTGCTGAAGATGATGGTGCGGCTCATAGTTCTTCACCTATCAATACCTATAAGACTCCCAAATGGAGTCTTGGCACTTCTCTCACACCTGGTGACTGTATGATTCCCGAGGCAAATTATGCAAAAAATAGGGATTTTACTCCAACTGAACTTTTCGAAATATTTTTTGATGATGCTGTGTGGAATATGTTAGTGGATCAGACAATTATCTATGCAACTCTCAAAGGTGAAACAGACTTTTTGGTAACCAAAGATGAAATGAAAGTGTTCATTAGAATTTTGATAGTTTCTGGCATTGTTCATGTATCTTCTCGGAGGATATTTTGGAAATGAAGCTGTCTATCAAGCAATGAGAAGAAGATTTGAAAAAAATCATGCAATTCATTAATTTTTCTAATAATTCTAAATTAGATACAACTGACAAATATGCCAAAGTTCGTCCACTCGTTAGACATCTAACAAAGAAATTCATTGAGCATTTTCAACCCATGAAGTCACTCTCTCATGATGAAACAATAGTCGAATATTATGGTAAGCATGGGTGTAAACAGTGTATCAGAATGAAACCAATAAGATTTGGCTATAAAGTTTGGTGTCTAAATTCAGACGATGATTATCTAGTCACCTTTGATCTTTATCAAGGACGTACCTATGAAGGAAATGAAGTGAACGAGAAGGTATTTGGCAAATGTGCTGCTACAGTCTTGAAAAACATTGATTCATTGTCAGAAGATAAACGGTCACTTCCATATAATATATATTTTGATAATCTCTTCGCTTAACTTCAACTTCTCACAGAACTGAAGGACAGAAATTATGGTGCTATAGGGACAATAAGAGCAAACAGGTGTTTGACCATAATTTCATTATATTATATGAGAGTAATATTGAAGTACTATATTTTTCTGTGAAGGAATTGTGATGTTAATTAAGGTTATTTAGCTGCTTATGAATGTAATAATTAATGACCATTAATTTTTTTTTTTTTTTTTACGTGCTGTCTTTAGATTTGTAAAGAAAATAACCATAAGTTAAAAGGTTTTAGATACGTCAGTTATAGAGAAGACATTAGTTTAGCTTTTCGATTTATGTAGTTAACTCACATTTCTATGACACATACGTAATTAGTGAAGTATGTAGTCACTTAGATTTTCACCATTCATTTCTTGAATCTTCCTGTATCATTTCGGCCCAATTATAATTATAATTATACATACGTTATTGTCATGTTATGTATTACTGTCACGCTCCGATAATTGTATAAACGAATTACTTTTGTGTAAGTTTATTCTTTGATAGAACAGTAACTATCAGAACTTTTTATTTTTTCTTTAGCCTTTTAATAAAATTCCGTAACCGTTTCCTTTCTAAAGGCGCTATTCCACTGAGGCAACACAAGCAAGGTGTTTCATGCCATTTGACTGGCTAAACAACTATGTTTAAGATGATTTAAACCAGCACGCATGGTGCTTAGTAGCAGGCAACACCTTCAATACTTTCATTATGCTACATATTATGCTCACTATTGAATGCTACAAAACCTCTTCCACCAATTCAAAAATATTTAAGCAGGTTGTCAACGCAATGTTTGCAGCTCAATTATTATGCTAAATACAATGGAAAATGGCCAAAAGTGGAGAACACTTGACTTTCTAATTCCTCCATTTATTCCACTTGTCCATAGCACACCGGCTTGCCTTCTTTTTCCATCTCTACTCTATCCCCTTCCCCTCTGTTTATATGAAAATTGATATTTTTCCAAAATTATATATAAAAAAAACTATTTTAACTTTTCTTCCACACCACCAATGACGTAAAATCCAAGGTTTGTTTTCTTTATAATGGTTTCCCCTATTCTAAACATGCATATGGGAGGGTAAAATCTAATACTCATATGCTACACGGTACCGATAGACAATCTGTGACATGGTCATACGGTACATATCTGCTTTAATACTGCCATACGGCCAAATTCGTAGCCAAACTAACATTGTTGTCTACAACATGAACAGGAAATTCTTGTAAGAAAAAACAAATGGAGAGGAGAAATATTTCTGAGATACATTAATTTAAAGAGAGAGAGAGAGAGAGAGAGAGAGAGAGAGAGAGAGAGAGAGAGAGAGAGAGAGAGAGAGAGAGAGAGGGATCGGGGGGGGGGGGGGGGGGAGGAAGGAGGGGGTGGAGAGTGGGCTGGTTATCTGTGGAGACGTAGCATCAGTGGAGGAATTCCTTTCAAGACGAGGTGCCTTCCCCATTTCAGTCCTTTCTGGCTACATTGAGTATAGTGCTGCGAGTTTGCAAATAAAACGTGAAAGAAAACATTGATGGTAGATTATTTTTTTTCTATAGCGGTAACATTGTTTATAATTATTTACCTTGAGTAATTGATACCTGAAAACATATTATTTTTCCATAACTTTTCAAGAGAATGTGTGGAAGATTGTAATCACCTTTCCGACAAAGTGAATTCCTTAATTAGGAAGAGTGACTTTGTACTTGCTGGCCACTGTAGAAAGTTATAAACTTCTCCTGAAAATATTAACAATTTTATTATAAATGCATTTAGATTGTTACTACTATAATAATAATAATAATAATAATAATAATAATAATAATAATAATAATAATAATAATAATAATAATAATAATAATAACAAGAGAAATAATAATAATAATAATAATAATAATAATAATAATAATAATAATAATAATAATAATAATAATAATAACAAAGTCTGCCTTTTGTTCATCTGTCACAGTCAATCAGGTATATGGTCATCATTATCAATTTTTTAGGGGTCTACTGTATGATACGAGATGATAAACATTCATAGCAAGTGATGTATATCCCGTTCTCATTTTGTATTAATCTTTGTAAGACCATACCATAAAACAGTGATATAAACTTGCATATTTATTGTAATATTGATAAAAATGGTATTGTGACATGTTGGGAATCATGACAGCAATAAAATTCCGTCAATAAGGTATATTTGCATTTAAAATACACATCAAAAGATTCAATGCAATTGTATTCATCTCCGTTTCTTTTTTTAAGACAACAGAAAGCCTCTAAAAGGTATAAAAAGAGAAAAATTACGTATGTAAATGAAATATTTTCTTTTTCTAGTGCAAATTACAGATTACATATTCTATTTGTACTTGAAAAATCATGTATGACGACACTGATTCTCAAACACATGTACTGACAACTCATAATATGAAACCTACCCATAATACTAACAAAGGTAACTTATAATTAAAGCACTGTATGTGTTGCCTCAACAATGTTTAATACAATATTCATTACAAATATATTTACCTCCAAAATTCTTTGAAAATAATAAGCAGTTCCTGGCATCATGTATACACCAAAAAAAGATTAACCTTGTATATTACGTTAGTTACTTCACTGGTGTAAAATACAGATTATATACCTTAACCATAGTTGGAATATCATATACGACATCAATATTCAAGGAAATGAAATTGCTTAAAATGTAATATACATGGAGTTACAAATAGAATTTTGAGAGATGTCTATATATATATATATATATATATATATATATATAGACGATCTGTCCTTGCCCGTTTCATTACAGTTTTGACCAGTTTGTTTATCTGTCTCTGCGTCTGCTGAGGCTGGAGTTAAAACTGTTTCTTGGTGTAACAGATTTCCAGAAGCAAATGTAGTTGGCGATATAGAGATTGATCTTAGTCGTCCTTGGCTATTGTCAGCAGAGAAACAAAATCCAGTGTAAAATGAGTGGTGGGAGGAATAGGTAGAATAACTTGAGTCAATGGAGTGATGTTGGGTGGGAGAAGCACTCTTATCAAGGGTAAAAGATATATGTAATCCAATTCAATATGACTGATGATCAATGTCATTTTTCCCATAGCTGCCTATAATAATATGTTGAATATCTTTTCTTTTTACAATTGTTTTGCCATTTGGAAAACTTGACTTAT
>NC_090745.1:69290247-69305247 GCF_036898095.1 Palaemon carinicauda | reverse complement strand
TACTAAGGTATAAATCGCCAATCATTACTTCAGTTTCTTTTATTTTTAATTCAATCATACTTACTAAGCAACACAACTTTTGCATTGGTAAGTTTATCTATTTGAGTAATATAATTAGTTAGGTTACCTATCTCGGCTAGGTGTTATTTTCAAATGTCTAGGTCTCTCATGAATGGCAGAGGCAAGAACAGTGAAAATGTCCTAGCAGTACAATACCCTAGCCTATAATGAAAGCAGACTATCATGTGGGTTTTGGTGGTGAATAATGTATTTATGCTTTTCCAAACTTCCTTTCTAAAGGAAATTCTGTGAAATAAAGGTTGTTGTTATATAACAAAACTGAAGTGAATTACTCCTAAATATTTACAAAACATTCTCTTTATTTAGATAGTAGTTAGCTAACAATATTTTGAATAGTATTTTAATATCATAATTGAGAAACGTTGGTATCATGCTGCCACATCTACCATCTCGATTCTGAGGCCAAATACTCGAATCCCCATCTGTCAGTTAAGAAGCAATATTATTCGATTAGGAATGATCACATCTTAAAGGTGGAGTCCCTTAAGGTGAGGGTGGAGGTTGGTGGACGTATACAGTGAGCCCTCGCTACTTCGTGGTTCGACCATCGCGGATTCACCACTTCGCGGGTTTTTTTCATAACCTATATATATATATATATATATATACATATCGCGGATTTTCCGGAAATTTCGAAAATACCACGATATCTGAAGACCCCAAATACGATATTTCGTTACCGGTAATTCCATTAATACTGTAATTAGTAATATCTGCTCTTACTGATTGTTCATTGCATTACATATGACATATAATTCAGCACAGAAAGAAATAAAACACGAAAAGAGAATGTGATCATACGATAATTCAGTACTGTATACAGTACGTAGTAAAATTAAATCGAACATGAAACGCAAATCAGATGCAGTCATACCATATTAAAATGGTGTAAGGCTGCTGATGGCTACTACTGTACTACAAATGTAATGGATGTGCATCTTTTCCATGAATCTTTTGTATGTATACGTACGTAGTACTGCATCCAATAATATTATTTGTTGCAAAAATCACATCTCGAATAAGCGTACGAGAGAGAGAGAGAGAGAGAGAGAGAGAGAGAGAGAGAGAGAGAGAGAGAGAGAGAGAGAGAGAGAGAGAGACATATCTTACAACAAAACAAGCGTAAAATAGCGTACGTAAAGCTGTATTATTATTACTATTATTATTATTATTATTATTATTATTATTATTATTATTATTATTATTATTATTAAATTTTTTATTGTTATTATCATTATTATTATCATTATTATTATTATTATCATTATTATTATTATTATTATTATTACTGTACAGTATACGTAGGGTACCTTGTACTTTGAATTGGTAACCTACGTAGCATATAAGACGGGTTGTGATTGGTTGAAGCGCTGATAGATGACGAATCAGAACCCATGTTTTGTTATCTAGCCTGTGATTGGTGTTTTGCCGGCATCTCCAACCCGCAACATCTATGTATTCGCGGTCACTTTGTCTCCCGCCGTATCGCTGTGTAGATGTTGTTAAGTTATTGTGGACTTAAATCTCTGCTGTGCATGACTGTTTTAAGTTGAACTTTTTGTTGAACTTTCTGTTAAACCCTACTGTACAATGCCTCCCAAGCGTTTTGCTTTTACTAAGACTGATAGTGAGCCTAAACGCCACCAAAAGATGATGACTATTGCTGAGAAGGTGACGCTTCTCGATATGTTAAAAGACGGTAGAAGTTACGCGGCCGCAGCCCGCCATTTTGGAGTCAACGAATCCACCGTTTGCTATATCAAGAAAGACGAGGCGAATATTAGAAAGAGGGCTACCATCACCTTTAGCAGATCAGCGAAGCTAGTCGTTACCACGCGTAATAAAACGATCGTACGCATGGAAGGTGCTTTAGCAGTGTGGATTGTCGACTGCCGGAAAAAGAACATAGCCTTGGATACGAACACCATCCGAACCAAGGCTTTGAGCTTGCATGAGAATTTTGCGGCAAAGGAACCTCAAGACGATGATGGCGACCATGCTGAAGAAGATGATGATGTAGATGAACCTCAACTAGGGACATCCACTGATTCCCAGCGTCAGAAACAACGTTTTTCCGCCAGCAAAGGATAGTTCGCGAAGTTTCAGAAACGCTTCGCCCTGAAAAGCGTTTCCCTGCATGGCGAGGCTGCTTCCGCTGACACTGCCGCTGCTGAAACTTACGTGAACCAGACGTTCAAGAATATTATCGCCGAAGGTGGATACAAGCTGGAACAAATGTTTAATATGGATGAGACCGGCTTGTTTTGGAAGAGAATGCCGTCGTGAACTTTCCTGTTCAAAGAAGAAGCCAAAGCCTCTGGCTTTAAAGCATTCAAGGATCGCGTTACCCTCGTGATGTGTGGCAATGCTGCTGGATTTTTGCTAAAGCCAGGGCTTATTTACAAGTAGAAAAATCCTCGCGCTTTGAAAAATAAGAATAAGAATCTCCTTCCCGTGTACTGGATGCATAATCCAAAAGCATGGATTACGAAGATGCTGACCTCCAACTGGTTCCACCAGTGTTTCATCCCGCAAGTCAGTCAATATCTCTTAGAGAAGGGCTTCCCATTGATGATCCTTCTCCTTATGGATAACGCTAGTGGACACGCAACTGACCTGTCGCGTGAGGGCGTTCAGGTTGAGTTCCTGCCACCCAACACCACGTCATTAATTCAACCGATGGACCAGGGGGTTATCAGGGCGTTCAAGGCCCTCTACACGAAGAATACCTTGGCGGACCTCGTTGCGTGTGTGGATGCTGCCCAAGAAGATGAAGATGAAGATTTTAATTTGAAGGCATACTGGCGGCAGTACACCATAGCCACGTGCCTGCAGAACATTCAGAAGGCACTGCAAGAAATGAAACCTGCAACCGTGAATGCGAGCTGGAAGAAGTTGTGGGCCCAGATTGTTTACGACGACGAGGGATTTACTCCGTCTGAAATCCAACACTCTGCAATACGCAAATCTGTGCAGTTGGCTGCGATAATTGTAGGTGACGGGTTTGGCGACATGACGACTGAAGACGTCGACGAGTTGTTGGACTGCCATTCCCAGCCACTAACTGACGCAGACCTAGAAGACCTGAAGAAATCGGCCAGTGAAGAAGAGAGCGAAACACAGGAAGAGACCCAAGAAAATGTCGAAGAAACGGGCTTAACATTAGAATGGTTTGCCAAGGTCTGCAACCATATAAAGGAGGTGAAAGAAATGTTGCAAGAGTGGGACGAAGATATGGTTCGGTCTATGCAATTCTGCAACAAGATCGATGAAGACATGACTCCCTACAGGATACTCTTAGAGCGAAAAAAGAAGCAGCGGCACCAACTTCCGATCACAATGTTCTTCCAGCCTCGCAAAAAAGAGCCAGTTCCTCCTGCTAGTACGCCTTTGGAAGAAATTGAAGAAGTTTCCCAGGAAGAAGTTGAAGAGGTGTCCCAGGAAAAGACACCTCCATCTGAAGAGACGTAAAATACTATCATTGGCTGCACAGTAGAAGACATCATCAGCTTCATCACCATCATTTCTACTGTGCAGCAAATTCATCGCCATCATCATTCAAGTTTTTCTTGAACTTCTTTCATGGTGAGTACAGTAACAATTTTTATTTTTTAATTTAATATTCTAACATTTTAATATTTGTGCCTGTTTTAGTTTAGTACTGTATGCATTAAGTTAAAGGGAAGGTTTTAAAAGTCCGAAGAGTATACATGTTGTAACCTATCATATTTTTCTTGTTTAAAATTTACATTTACGTACGTAAAACAATCTCTCTCTCTCTCTCTCTCTCTCTCTCTCTCTCTCTCTCTCTCTCTCTCTCTCTCTCTCTCTCTCTCTCTCTCTGTAAATTGTTTTCCTGCTTTGCTACGTACAGTATGTAATGTATGATTTTATATAGATACGGTAAATAATATTTGTAATAACATATTTTCTAAAAGCTTTTACTGTAAATATCATTATTTATCACTTTCATCATGCGCGTTAAATGCCTTCTTTGTTTACTGAGCGTGGTTGTTTACTGAGCATGGTTGTTTACTGAGCGTACTTTATGACGCCGTCGTTTCAGGCGGCGTCATAAAGAAAAAAATTTCATTTGGAAGTCTTAAGAAAAATTAAGTAAAACTTTGGTAATAACAAAATCAACAAACTGTATAATCAATATAATCGATGCAAAAACTAACCTATACACAGATGTGTACACTAAATGCGTTTGTTTCTTCATTATGATCAGAGAAATGTAAACAAAACATTGATTGCCATTTTTTATCGTGCTTTTTGGCGTGTTTAGGAAACGCATGATATAAAATCGCCTTCAATATTTGTGCCTGTTTTAGTTTAGGGTACTGTAGTACATGCATTAAGTGTTCTGTACATTAAAGGGTAGTTTGTTAACAGTACTACGTACAAGGGAAGGTTTTAAAAGTCTGAATATACATGTTAAATAAATAGGTAAATATGGTGTCACTACTTCGTGGATTTTCACCTGGAACCTATCTACCGCCATAAACGAGGGTTCACTGTATATGTTAGTGTGAGAATGTTATACGCACACATCGTGGTTCCATCTCTTGTCTCTTCAATGTGATATAGAATTATTAGACTTGTAGGTTACTTCTTAGAATAAGTCAAAGTTTAAGTTAACTTTAAACAATTTATTATTAGCTCCATCACTGGAGTATGAATGGTTTGGTCGGATGACCATTCCGTATGAAAAGATGAATAGAACTACTTTACAATAAGCTCGGGTCGATAACGTAGTATTAGTTATCTCAGCGTTTATTACAAATACAAAGATATATGATCATGTAGCCTTATAGCCGGAAGTCAGGTGATTCCGGTAGGGATCAATAGGTCAACTGTTTCTCACGGGAGCCTTGTGACATGTTTACAAGACATAAATAAATGTTTACCTATGCAATGCTTTAGCTTAGTCTATTTTCACATCCTGTTATGGCTGTCGTCACACTCCCAAATCTCCAATAATCCCTTGGGTCATGGGTTTATAAATGTATATATTACATATATCTAGATGACGTTCAGTCATGTTTGTGTGTGACTAAATACGTTAGATTAAGCCAGCCTTTCATACAAACCCTATAAAGTGGAGAAATGAGGCTTTGGTATGTACTTATATGACCTCTAATATCGGATCACGCAAGGGTATATCAGGAGCGACATTCATCATAATTAGCCAAAGCTCCCTTATTTGGTTGTCACAGATGGTCAAATTTCCTTAGTAAGCTTCATTCATATTATGTTAAGATACTTCCCAATAGATAAACTGAACAGAGATCCTCTTACTAATGATGCAAAAGTAACTCTTCGTATAGCTGAGGCCACAGAAGTTAGCAAAGCTGCTGTCAAACAAATTTTTAAAGAAGCACGAGTCACCAGAAGTATAATTCTGGAATTTCACCCATTGACAAAGTGATATTTGAAATGAGGGGAAAACTGGACTCAAAGGTGGTAAAGAATAACAAGAACTGTTTCATAACACTTCAAATCTAATGCCATTATACATGCTAAAATTATTTCTAAGTCAATTATTATTTAGCAAGCAATACGTGATAGATATCTATCTAAAGGAAAAATAAATTTATATAACAGTGAACCTTGCTAATATCAGACAAATGACTTATTTGAATAAATTTCATATGCAGAAGGTTTATTCAAATTATTGATTCATTTATTCATGAGTTTTATTAGTTAATAAGAAATCGAAAGACAAATACAATAAGTAGTAATTGTATAGATATAGAAAGAATCAGATAGGGAGACACGAGAGCGAACGTGCATTTAGGCAGTTTGGTTGGGAGAAACGTGCATAGTAGTGCGAAAAATTTTATGAACATCCCAGCTTGTTATTCACTTCTCAATAATGACTTATGAAGACCCAGACGGGGAGAGGCGCGAAAACCAAGGAATTGTCATGTGATTGAGGACAGCTTGACACACCCAAGATGACAATATATAAGCACAGCGTGAGAGGTGGGCCGGTCTCTTCGAAGAAAGTCACTCAGTATACTAGGTCTAAGGACCTACCTTAACCTGCCGGACTCGAGGCGAGCAACGAGTCGTAGCTGCAGACGAATTACTGAAGGACGGTGTATATTCCAGACTGTTTGGCAGCCGAGGAAGTAAGGGACTTATTTTCCCCCCCTTAAAACGAAGGACGACAAACAGATCTATTTCGTACGCACATAGAAGACTGTGTGTGTTTAGCGTGACGACCCAGAGTGACCGCGGCGATTAGAGCATCGCACCAGCCTTCTACACACCTGACGGAGGCTCATTCTTCAGCGACGGCAGACGGCCTACGATTGGCGTATAGCCCAATTAAAGCAAGGAAACATCTGATTCTTCAGCCAGTTTCAAGACTTCTGAATTCATCGCTACAGATTAATGTAACTCATTTCAATGTGATTGCATTGTATGTGACTGTTCAACTTTCTTAAGTACAAGTAAAGGAACAAAAGTGGCATGGTATATCACTCACTCACGTAACTTTTCTTAAAGTAAATTCCTGAGAGAAGTCAATAAGTATTTAACATATGATGGACTTAAATGTACTTAAGAATTATTAAGTAAAGGTAAATAAAAATACTAGATAGTTAATAAGAAGATTTTTTGTGAAGCTTCATTACAAGAAAAACTTTATAATCATCACAAATTGGTCGCAGCGTTAATGGATACTTGGCCGTGTTATATTAGGTGTTTGAACTTCTTCTGGCCTTATTTTAGATACGTGTTGCATTATACATGATAAGGAATTTTGAAACAAAATCACAAGAAAAATAGAAGGAAAACAAAGGGAGTTAATACCCCAAGGATATGTGAGTAGTTTGCAAGCTTTCATTCGCTCTCTTGTTTTATTGTATAATTAATGTCTCTCTATAGAATAGGAAGTTAGGGCATTTGTCTCTTATAAGAAGATTTTGGTGTGTTTTAATTTTCCTTTTTCCAGTGGGCTATGAGTCTTGATAATATTTTCCAATGACTAACACAATATCAGTACGACTTGAGATTACCTGCAGACAAACGGTCGCGAAGTGCTAGAGTAGGAAGACATCAAAATTTGACTGGAAGTACTAATTTGAGTAATCGAAGTTCGAGTCCTTTAAGAAAAAATAACGCTGATATGAATTCCGCTGAGATTATCACCCAAACCACACGGTTTTGTGGAAATGTAGGTAGGGATAACCTAGAAAAACAAAGGTTAGAGAAATACAATGTAGATAAGTGGTTAGCGAATACAGAGAATAGGATCGCTTGTTTTAAAATAACTGATTAAGTAGCAAAAATTAAACAGGCCATGTTGTTAGTCGATGTAGATGTGAGGGATGCTCACACTACATTAAATGGTAAAGCTTTTGAAAATTTTACAACTTTTCACAAGTTCAAGGGGCATGCAGATTAATGTGGTGATCGGCCATAGAGACCGATCGGCTGTTGAACTTGTAAAGATTTTTGTCAGCTAAATTTGAAAGTGATTCCATGCCCAGATTATATACCCAGGTTCTGAATCATTTAGGAATAGTTAGGGAAGATAATGTGTCATTACCCACGATCACTGTAGGAGACAGAACCCAGTTTAGTGAGGATAATAACAAACTGGTAGTATAGATGAAATTCTGACTTATATGGCCTATGGTACATTGTATGCCAACTTTGGTGAAAAAGAAAGGAAGGCTTTTAAAGAATTACTGTTAGATCCTACCCAGAAAATCACAAAAACTTTGATCAGAATTCAGGAAGAAATACAGAAAAAAAAGACCCAAAATGAAGAGGTTAATTTTTTGGAGATTACCAAACAAAACAGGTATAATAATTACAGGGAAGATAAGAATAACGAGTCCAGTAAGAATAAGAATTACGATAGAAACTATCAATACAATCAGCCCCCTTAGAAGACAAATGAACTAGGTAAGGGAAATTATAATGATACATATAAATCTAGAGGAAATTATCATCCTAAGGGAGCTAGACCAAAGAATAGGTATTGCAAGTATTGTCAAAGAGGAGGTCACACAGACCAAGAATGTTGGTATCAAGGTAAGAAGTATAATACAATCAGAAAGTACTCCACAGGCACAAGCAAAGGATAACTCAAATCATACAAATTACACAGAAGAAAAAAAAGGTAACAGAAAGTGACTAGAAGAACAGGAAAAGAGTCCAGGAAATAGGGAAACCAATGAATGGAATTATGTTGCAGGTAGCGGAGGTGCATCCACGTTACCAACAACATATTTTTCCTTCCGACAGCAAGTATTAAACACAATAAATGTCAAGATAGAAGGTAAAGAATGCCTTAGTTTGTTAGATTCAGGTAGTACTGTAAATATTATCGGGCTCCATACTTTGACTGATTATTTAAATATACCTATTTCTGCGAATAGGAATGAGGATACGTTAGTTAAGGGAATAACTGGCAATCAGATTACCAATGTAGGAACCATAGATTTAAACATTGAATTGTTAGAGAAGTGTCAAGTGTCCTTTTTTAGTCTTTCAATAAGAAGCATTTCCCACTCGAGCTTTGATTTCTTTTGAAACAATGCAACATTATGGCATAGTTTTTGATTGTAAGGAGAGAAGATTAAATCTAAAGGGAAAGGGTCAGGAAGTCTGTTTCCAACTTGTCGAGGACAAGTCCACTACAAATTTGGCCAATTTGCTGGGGACTGCTTCGATAGTTGAAACACTCTCCTGTTCAGAAAGAGAAGAGGGAATCAAAGTAGAACCAGAAGACAAGGAGAAAGAAGAAAATTTAGCAATTGCACATAAAAAGGGAGAAATTGCTTTTTCTGAAAACAGCATAAATACTAAGGAAGGAAATGTCGACAAAGAATCTATGAGAACAGCTAAAAAGGAATTCCAAGAAGTTTTGCTGTTAGGCAAATTGAACTCACAAGAGTTAAGACACTTAAGAGGAACGGAATCTCATGACGAAGGAGATGTAGATTCATGTTTTTGTACTCAAGTACAAACTGGGGATATAAGTCTGATCGGCACAGCAGATGATAACAAGATAAGCTTTAGATTAGCTAGAGATGTAGTAATACTGCCCAATACTCTTACTAGAGTATATTTAATAACCCGCCTACACACAGATAATGATGTAATATTGACCCCAGAAAGATTGACAGAATATGTCAGAATGGATAATTCGTTACTTCAGATGGAGGGATTAGCCTGTACTACTTATGTCATGAATTATTCTGATAAAAGACTCCATTTGGTAGCGGGTACCAAATTTTGTACAGGAATAGAAGTTACACATAAGATGATTCCGTTAGAAGAGGAAGCATTCTATACTATAGGAAATATTGATGCAGGAATAGATAGGGAGATATATAACACAGATTTTCCTGAGTACAGAAAAAGATTAATAGAAATAATAAATAAATATAGGCAGGGCATAGCAATTACGGGTGATAGGTTAGGTAGGACCGAGGTGTTAAGACATAAGATAATCCTAGATTATGGAGCTAAACCCTTTTCCATACCTAATTATAGATTACCTATCAGCCAACGTCCGATAGTAGATAAAATGATAGAAGAAATGAAGGAAGAAGGAGTGGTCATACCCTCTAAATCTCCTTATAATTCTCCCATGATGTTAATACCAAAGAGATATGGAAGTTACAGATTAGTGATTGATATCGCAAGTTGAATGAGAACACAGTTCCTAATAGAATGCCCATGCCAGTAATAAATGATGTTTTGGCTCAATTAGGAGGAGCAATGATCTTCTCATGCTTAGATCTACCAAGTGGATATTGATAAGTATCTTTAGACGAAGAATCTAAGCCATTAACTGCCTTCTGCACCCATAAAGAACACTTACAATTTAAGGTAATGCCATTTGGATTAACATCAGCTCCATTGACTTTTATAAGATTAATGTTACAGATATTAGGAGACGTTGAGAATGTGTCAGTCTATTTAGATGATTTCATTATATTTAGCAAAGATATGGAGAGTCATTTTAGAACATTAGAAATCGTTTTAGAACGATGAAGACTGGCAGGATTAAAGATAAAGATTAAAGAATGTCAGTTCTTGAGGAAATCTTTAGAATGTTTATAACATGTGATCAGTGCTGATGGATTGCACAAGCAAGAGGGGAAAATAAAGGCTATTATGGAATATCTTGCTCCACAAAATCTGAAAGGTGTAAGAAGATTTTTAGGAATGATAGGATACTATAGACCATTTATCAAAAATGTTGCAACTATAGCTAAACCATAGACAAAATTAACCAAGAAGGATGGATGTAGAGTTTGAATGGAAAACAGTACAAGAGGAGGCTTTTCAAGAGATGTAGGAGAAATTAATCCGAGATCCTATCTTAGTGTGTCCAGACTTTAGCAAGCAGTTTTACTTAGCATGTGATGCTTCAAATACAGAAATAGGAGCAGTTTTGTTACAGAAAGCAAAAACCAGAATGAGGGTAGTATATTATGCAAGTAGGCTATCAAATGCGGCTGAACGAAATTACAATACCACAGAAAAGGAACGCTTAGCCATTTATTGGGCACTGAGAAAGTTTCGGCACATTCTGTTAGGACACAAAGTAAATGTACTTACAGATCATAAACCCATCTGTGATCCATTTAAGAAAAGACCTTTCACTAATAAATTAAGGGTTAATCGATGTTTTATTAGTGTACTAGAGTTTGCTCCAGAATTTAGATACATTTCAGGTAAGTTTAATACTTTAGCAGATGGATTATCAAGAGCACAGGAGGATACTGAAAGAATTATCATGATTAACACCTTTTGTTTCAGCTGTCAGGTTGAAGACTTAGATATGGAGAGAGTAAAAATAGAACAAGGGGAACAAGCAAATGTCAGGAAAATAATAGGAGATTTGCGACCAGAAGAGACTTCTAGGTCAGATTTTGAATTAATAAATGGGATATTATACAAGAAAGCTAAGGATAAGACTGTTTGTTCTAGACTATATGTACCTATCACACAGACTAAGGAAGTATTAGCTTTAACACATACCCACAAGTTGGCAGGACACCCAGGAATCAAAAAGACTCTGAGAACAATAAGTAGGAATTATTTTTGGCCTAAGTGCAATGAAGAAGCAAAAGAATTTGTGAATGAATGTCAAACTTGTAATAGGTATAAAGTTCATGTAAATGTCAGAGCTCCTTTAGAAAAATATCCTAGTAATTTAAATCCTTTTGAGGTAGTTCAGATGGATCATATGGGACCCTTTCCAAAAAATTTTAAAGGAAATAAGTATGTATTGGTTTTCATCGATTATTTGACACGGTACATAGAAATTGTTCCAGGTAGAGATAGAAATGCTGTTTCGGTTGCAGAAGCTTTAAAGACCAGAATACTCACAAGACATTCTTGTCCGGAGGTAGTTTTGGCAGAAAATGCACCCGAATTTACTAGTGAAGTAATAAGGAAGCTTTGTGAATTTTTGGAGATTAAGAAATGTGAGATAACTCCTTATAAGCCTAGTTCAAATGTGACAGTAGAAAGGGCAAAAAAGAAGATACTGTATGTACTGTGAACTATCATTAGTCCAACTACAGAAGATTGGGATATAGATTTAGAGGACATTCAGTTTACTTTGAATAACACAGTGAATGAGACGGTTGGAGAAACCCCACACTTTTTGCTTTATGGTTATCAGGTAAGACTGCCTAACTCATTGTTAGATGACGCAAAACCTCCTCGCCACACATATGATTACCAGGACTATGTAGCTTGGAAACTGCAAAGAACCTATCAAATAATAAGACAGACCGGACAATCTCTAGAAAAAGGGCACCAGGTAAATAAGAAATACTATGACACAACTAGTTCCAATACTGACCTCAATTTAGGTTCACAAGTATATATAAAGGTACATGTAAAGGAAGGACCAAATGAAAAGGTGTGTCCAAAATTTGAAGATCCTTATCGGGTGTTAGAAAGGGAAAATAGTTATAAATTTAAACTGATACATGAACAGAGCTTAGATGTAAGGTATGCCCATTGGAATCATTTAAAGGTTGTAAAAACCAATCCATGGTCCTCTTAAATTTTACAGGAAATGGTGGTAAAAATTCCTTCTGGTCCTACCCCTAGTGGTTGGTATCACCTGCGCAATAGACAATAAAGGTGGAGCCTTGATACAAACACATGGAAAAGGTAAACTGTTAACGGATTTTGCTGTAGTGAAGATCAATGTTAATTCAATATTAGAAAGGGAAGAATATTTGACACAGGTAGATAAAGAAATACGAATGCGTGTACTAACCCATAGTGATTCCACCTTTGTAGAATTATTGAGAAAATTACAAGGTAAAATTGAAGATTATGTCAGCCCTCAAAGAAACAAGAGATCTTTATTACCTTTTGTAGGTAGTGCCTTTAGTGCTTTGTTTGGAGTGGCTACAGAAAGCAATATCAAAGGTTTAACTGATCGTTTAGAACCAATGGAGAAATGGGCTAACCAAAAGGGTATTCTTATAAGTACTTTAATATAAAATAATAATAAGAATGAAAACATTAAAAGGATGGTGGAAATTATTAATCAAGTTAATGTAAATATTTCTAACAAGATAAATGACCTAGAACAAGTGTTTGGAATAATAAATGAAGTGGAAATATATATTAGTGATCATAAGGAGATTGTGAACGGATTATTGAATGCACAAAAAGGAATACCTAGCCCTGCTATCATTTCTCCAAAAGCTTAGAAAGAAATCATAGATTGGTGTATAGTAAATAGCCATTCCAATCCTTCGATAGAAGATATATTTTGGTATTATACTATGTCAACTGTGAAGGTAATAAAAGGGTATTTGTTGGTGTTAATCCTCTTTAAAGGTATGAACTTATTTGACCTACATACAATTCATCCTTTCCCAGTTAAAATAGACAATGCAACAGCGATTTGGAACCATTCAAAGATTAGTTTAGCCTTGGATAAGAATAAATTGTTAATGATTATTTTAGAGGAAGGTGAACTAGAACAATGTGTATTGATGAGTGAAAGTCAACCCATGTGTAATTCTCTGCAAATTAAACAACCCATAAACAATTTTCAATGTATACAAGGTATTTTCTTTGAGAATTATGAATTGATGAGAGCGTGTAAATTTGAAACTTTCAGTTTGCCATAAAGGGCAAAACATTTAGGTAATGAAATCTGTATTTATGTTCAAAATACTAAAACTGCAGAAGTTACTTGTAATGGGAAGACTCAAACATTTCAAATAGGAAATGTGAAATCATTTACAGATTCATGTTCAATAGTAACTCCTGATTATCTCTATAATGTACCAAGTATGTTTTTACATTATGAATTAAATCAGTCTTCCACTACAAAGAGTTATGAAACCAAGATCAACCATTTTAAGATAGATAAATTACCAGTGGTAGAAAATGTGGCAATACCACTTGATAATGATTATATTCTGTTTTACAAGCAAGATGTTGCACCATTTCCAACTATGTTTAATGTATTTTTTATTGTGCTTGTTACTGTGGTAACCTATAATATGGTGAAATATTTTATTTCTTAAAGGTTGGAAAGGATTAATGAGTTACTAGTAGTTATTACTCTGAAACCCAAGGATTTTTTTTCTTTTTTCTTATGAGGATTCTATAAGAATCCAAGTAGCTGGCTGAGTGGTGTCAGACAAATGACTTATTTGAATAAATTTCATATGCAGAAGGTTTATACATATTATTGATGCATTTATTCATGAGATTTATTAGTTAATAAGAAATAGAGAGACAAATGCAGTTAGTAGTAATTGTAAAGATATAGAAAGAATCAGATAGAGACGAAAGCGAACAGGCATTTAGGCAGGTTGGTCGGGAGAAACACGCTGAGTAGTGTGAAAAACTATATAAACATCCCAGCTTGTTATTCACTTCTCAATAATGACTTATGAAGACCCAGACGAGGAGAGGCGCAAAAACCAAGGAATTGTCACATGATTGAGGACAGCTTGACACACCCAGGAAGACTATATATAAGCACAGCGTGAGAGGTGGGCCGGTCTCTTCGAAGAAAGTCACTCAGTATACTAGGTCTAAGGACCTACCTTAACTTGCCGGACTCGACGTGAACAGCGAGTCGTAGCTGCAGACGAATTACTGAAGGACGGTGTATATTCTGGACCGTTTGGCAGCCGAGGAAGTAAGGGACTTATTTTCCTCCCTTAAAACGAAGGACGATAAACAGAACTATTCCGCACGCGCATAGAAGAATGCGTGTGCTTAGCGTGACGACCCAGAGTGACCACGGGGATTAGAACATCGTGCCAGCCTTCTACACACCTGATGGAGGCTCATTCTTCAGCGATGGCAGACGGCCTACGATTGGCGTATAGGCCCAATTAAAGCAAGGAAACATCTGATTCTTCAGCCAGTTTCAAGACTTTTGAATTCATCGCTACATATTAATGTAATTCTTTTTAGTGTGATTGCATTGTACGTAACTGTTCAACTTTCTCAAGTACAAGTAAAGGAACAAAAGTGGCATGGTGTATCCCTCACCCACGTAACTTTTCTTAAAGTAAATTCCTGAGAGAAGTCAATAAGTATTAAACATATGATGGACTTAAATGCACTTAAGAACTAGTAAGTAAAGGTAAATAAAAATACTAGATAATCAATAAGAATATCTATTGTGAAGCTTCATTACAAGAAAAACTTTAGAATCATCACACTAAGAAAAATGAAATGGTTATTCCTTTTCACCAAACTCCGAAAGAGGATAATCTGTACAGGACATAGATTTTAACTTAAGGGTAACCTTTCCCATGGGGATTAGTAGGAGATACCGAGCTTTAACTTTGACCGCCTTTGCAAAGAGCTTGAAGGAGTAGCAACTTGTGCTTTCTCCTAAGGAAAAGGCAAAAGCCTCAAGTTACGATAGAGAGTATGATA
>NC_090745.1:69280247-69282747 GCF_036898095.1 Palaemon carinicauda | reverse complement strand
ATTTCTTTGTTGAATGGGGAAGCCAAGTTTTCGGACCTGCCGTCAAAATGTACCTTCAGGAGAAGAATTTGTCTTTAAAGTGCTTGCTTTGCTTGGATAATACTGCTGCTCACCCTTAGGACTCGAAGATGATATCATCGACCAGTTCAAGTTCATCAGAGTGCTGTATCTTCCACCGAACACCACCCCTATCCTCCAGCCCATGGACCAGCATGTCATTTCTAATTTTAAGAAGCTCTACACCAAACACTTATTTAGGCAGCGCTTTAATGTCACGCAAAACACCAACTTAACTTTGCATGAGTTTTGCAGGGGCCATTTCAATTTCATGCACTGCTTGAAGATCATAGATAAGGCTTGGGAGGCAGTGACTCGACGGACGCTGAATTCAGCTTGGAAGAAGCTTTGGCCTGATTCTGTTTCTCCCAGAGATTTTGAAGGTTTTGGCCCCGAGCGTGAACATGTGCTTGCCGAAGAGGAGGAAGTAAAAGAGATTGTATCCCTTGGCAAGTCCATGGGTCTGGAGGTCGATGAAGATAACATCACTGAACTCATCGAGGAGCATCATGAAGAGCTAACCACCGAGGAACTCAAGGAGCTGCATGCTATACCGCATGATGAGTTCCAAGCGCAGTTGAGTGAGTCGGAGGACATCGAGGAGGTAGAGCACATCTTAAGTTCGGCTAGAATAAAAGAGATGTTAGCATATCATCAACATGTGGTTGATTTCATTGATAAGTATCACCCACAGAAATTTCAAGTTTGCCGTGTAGTTTCGCAATTCGATGATGTCTGTTTAAACCACTTCAGAAAAATTCCCAAAAGCCGTACCAAGCAACTTTCTCTCGATAGTTTCTTTAAAAAATCCACAAAGCGGTCTAGTGATCGTAATTACGAGAAAGCAAGTGAAACAAAGATAACTAAGATTGAATTGAGTGAAAGTGATGAAAACTGAAAATAAAAAAAAAAAGGTAAAGAGAAAAAAAAAGAAAAAAAAAGAAATTAAGTTAAGTTTAGGTTAAAGTTCACATAATTTAAGTTAAAGTAAGTTAGGGTACGTTATCGCAGTCACCATCTCTACCTCCTCGCCGACCGTCCGTCTCCTGCGTAGCAATTCCTACACCTGCGTTGGCGTGTCTCTAAGGTAAAGTGACAATTAAGACCTCTTTTTTATTCATTATTTCTTTATAACTATTCTTTTTTACAACTTTCTTATATAATGCAATTGTATTATTGTTATGTGTAATTATGTGTACCAATTTATTAAGTAGTTATCATAGATTTTTAGGCAGTGGAGCAAATTATACAAATTATAATGTATTCTTATGTGAATATTTGCCCCAACATACAATTGTTTTTACATACGAAGTAGTTCCTGGAACGCGTTAAGATCAGATGTAGCAGTTCCACTGTATATATATATATATATATATATATATATATATGTATATATATATATATATATATATATATATATATATATATATATATATATATATATATATATATATATATATAAGTATCTATTCGTTAAGAACATATAATGTAGAGTTTGGAAGAGAAGCGGTAGGATTGATGATGACAGCAAGGCAGAAATGCATTAACAGAGCGGAGAGCTGTAAATAGTAGAATGCCACTTGCAAAGTTTAAATCAATGTAGTGCAATATAGACTTCTATGCACCAACAAATGATTCCCCTCATCTATTTTAGAGTGTAATAGATAAGATTCCAGAGAGAGGTGAGAAAATTGTGGTTGGTGACCTCAATCCTAAAGTTTGAAGGAATAATTAGGGTATGGAGAAAATTGGGGTGGGGGGGGGGGGTGGAGGCTTCTGCGATTGCAAATGAAAATTAAGCGCATTTTATCATTTTTTTTTTTTTTCAATACCACAATCTTGTTATTGGATGTACTTTTTCCAGCGCAAGTATATCTACAAATATACTTGGACAAAAATCAAATAGATCACATAGTCATTGATAGAGAAAGAGAACTCGAAATGTAAGCAGCTATAGATGTGCCGATATTGGTAGTGATCAACAGCTCTTCATTGCCACACAGAAATCAAAACTGAAAGCACCCAACAGGAGTGCTTTGATATAACTAAGATTCAGGAAGCTGAGTACAGAAAAATATTTGCAATTGAATGTAGCAATGGATTTTTAAACTTTAAAAGATAAAGAGCAGATAATTATCGAAGAATAGTGTGATATTAAGAGCATATATCAGTCAGTTAGTAGCGAAGGTTTTGGGTATGCAGTTACGAAGTGAAAGCCAAGGTTATCATATGATACCTGGAATACTTCAAATAGGACACCAAGGTAGACTCTGATTGTTGAAAGATTTCAAGGAAATAATGAAAATTACAGGGTAGAGTAGGATAAACATTCTAGTATTGATAGTGAGATCAAAAGAAAAGCCAAGAATGATTGGAGTGAATATTAATATAGGAAAGCAGTTGAGGTTAAAAAAAAATAGGAATTCAGGGATTGGCTATTGTG
>NC_090745.1:69272747-69275247 GCF_036898095.1 Palaemon carinicauda | reverse complement strand
AAAGAAAACACTATTAAACGGCCTCTGGAAACGATAGTAGGCTTCTAGCATCCTGCTTTTCCAACTAGGGTTGTAGCTTAGTAAATAATAATAATAATAATAATAATAATAATAATAATAATAATAATAATAATAATAATAATAATAATAATAATAATAATAATAATAATTTGCCCCATATATAACGTGGTAAGCTCTTATACCAATGAAATATAAAAAACATCTATTAGTAGTTGTTAATGATGCAGAATATACAGATTATTTGCTGACTTTAACAACTTCTTTTCCTTGGACAACAATTATAAGGCACATTATTGATTTCCCTTAGGATATGGAGGGATACCAAAAGCAAACACTCTACTATGGAATCATTTTGAAAAGTTGTCTCGCCAATGTAAAATTGCTCTTTTCTTTATCTTCATAAAAGTGAACTCATGATCAAGAAAGATATTTAAAGAAAATAATATTCATACTCCTACAGTACATTCAGTAAAACTAATAGATAAATGAACAACTGCAATCAACTTGAATGTTCGCTACAAAATATAATAAGATATATATATATATATATATATATATATATATATATATATATATATATATATATATATATATATATATATATTTATTTACATATATATATATATATATATATATATATATATATATATATATATATATATACATATGTATATATATATATAGGTATATATATATGTATATATATATATATATATATATATATATATATTTATATATATATATATATATATATATATATATATATATATATTATCTATCTATATATATATATATATATATATATATATATATATATATATATATATATATATATATATATATATATGAATATATATATATATATATATATATATAAATATATATATATATAAATATATATATATATATATATATATATATATATATATATATATATATGTGTATACACAGACAGCGTCACCCACACTACACTGGAACTCTATAAAATGGCACTCCAGAAACTTGTCTGTAAATTAGGCTGCCTGAAGAGCATCTTACAGGGTGTCACTTCACATAGCTAAAGTATTGGAGAAGATTTAGTAGTTACATTTGAGGAAGACTTATGTGCTGAAATGTTTGGAGAGCCATCCGTTACTAAGATTTGTATCACATTCCTATCAAATAATATCAGCAGATGTGGAGGATCAGTTATTACGTCAATTCCAGAAATCACAGTACTTTGAAAATCGACTAATCTACTCGTGTTGTAAAAAAGTGCAATTTCAACTGTTTATTCAATATATGAATACAGTAATGACTTAAAGGAAGGATTATTATCCAATCATGAATTGTTATTACATACTTCAAGTGCTGGACTTTATTAAGCTTAGAGTAGCTGTATGGTAAAAAGGCGGGTAAATGCCAATGTTTTGCTGGTACCTGTATGGACAGCAGTAGCGATATCAGGACGATACTCAGTTGTTACAGCAAAGGTCAAACATGCTGCCTCTAACTGTAAAGCTACATACTATGATTCATCGAGAAATGCTTGCAGGAGTGCTTGAAACTCTCCACAAGCATAGGCAAGTTCCACGAGGACAAGAGGTCCATGCTCTTTAGAATAACTTGATGTGGAACTCAATGATATATTAAAGAAGTGAATTCTGTGAAGGCCAATACAGTCAATTCGATTTTGTTCCCACTGCTTTGTGAAGGTATGGAGAGTGAACATCAGCATTGCCCGGAGAGTGAACATCAGCATTGCTATTCTATCAAGAACTGCGATGGTTGTTGTGAGGTAAGGTTTTAACCCATGTCCTGAAGATGCACTAGGAGATATTAATGTTGTTGATAGACAAAAAACCAGACTAGGCAAATATGTTTCAGGATACTAACTGAGTTGCTAAATCTGGCTATTTGAGTGACACATATTTGCTTCTGAATCAGCTTTATTTATCCCTAAAGGGCAAGAATTCTTCCTTTCTTTGAATATCAGATAATATTGCCAGGTTCAAAAAGAAATTACTAGTTTAGCTTAAAAGGATCATAAGATTATAGTCATAGGTTTCGCATAGTTTCCTCAGTTGTTGGTAATCACAGAGAGGAGTTAAATATGGACAGTTTGAAACACTTCAAAATATCTAAATTCCCTTTTTGATAATTGTTCTAATTATTTTTCCAATGAAGAGGATCCACTTTAATGTATTAATATATATGGCTTATTTGAAATATGAAAGAAACACGTTTAAATGTGCAAAAAAATGTATCATTAATCGAATGCCAAGTCCCAATCCTACCAATTAGCTACGATGGTGAAGATGGGTTGATTTCAATTCTAAGTACAGAAAACTTGAATTTAACAGGTATATGTATAGAAGAATTGTCATTGACTTTTATCTTTCTTCGTGGCGGAGAGGTATGGTCACTGGCATACAGATATCCTGGACGAGGGTTCAAATCCACGACGGTCCGATATCATAGTCTTTGGGCGGTTCCGCCT
>NC_090745.1:69247747-69262747 GCF_036898095.1 Palaemon carinicauda | reverse complement strand
TCGACCATGAATATTTAGGTGTTGGTATAAAACAAATATGGACGGATAAGAGGATGTCCAAGCTCCAATTAAAGTAATATTATATTAATCGAGATACTTTCAAACTCTTTTGGTTCCAAAGATTGAAACATTTAAAAAGAGAAATCCACCGCCCGTTTACTTTCCTATCTAACCGGAAATTGATTCGGTATGATTGTGTTTAATAACCATGATAAAGAAGAGACAGAAACCCGGAAAAGTTATCCGAATCAAAGGGGTTTTAGTATCGGTTTTAACTTGAAACATAATCAATGAATTTATGCTCATGAATATTCAATATTTAGAATAATCAATTAGGACATCCTGTATGATAAAAAATAAGTATAGAAAGGTGCTATTTTGAAAATTCAGAAATTACATCCGTAACTACCATGGAGGAAAAGTGCTAAATCAATGGCAATAAAAAAGAAAAAAAAATCTGAAGGCCTGGAACACCAATTAACGAAATTTCTTTTGATATTCGCACGTTTTCTAGAATATTTGAAAAAAAATTAAAAGATTTTTGGGGGAAAGCAATTTTCATCTCTCTCTCTCTCTCTCTCTCTCTCTCTCTCTCTCTCTCTCTCTCTCTCTCTCTCTCTCTCTCTCTCTCTCTCTATGAACAAATAAATAATTAAGCAAATGGAAAAAAAAAATAAAAAAAAATAAATGAATAAAAAATATATCTACATCTTTTCAGGAAGTAAACTGCTGTTCATAATAAACTCATTGGAATCTACCACTCATGTTTTTACTACATCTTTTCTGAGAGAGAGAAAAAAAAAATCCCCTCTACATTGTGTTTTGTCGTGGAGGCAACTTCCCTTTTTTGGTTGCACCAATTTGTTTAGGTAAATAAGCAGTAGAATGTCTTTATTATATCAAAACTGATACCCTTGTTAGATATTTTTCAATATCTACCAAGTGAAAATCTAAAAGTTTGAAGAAAAATTACGTGTGAAGAATATCCAAGACTAAGCTCTTAATTGTTTTGCCATACCTTTTCCCCCATACATTTTTATATTTGTTTTACTATTAATTTTTTTGGTTACCGATACCTATGTTATCTCGTCTTTTAAGGACTTATATCGATTGCCGCATATTATAAATGCATTTTGTATACACTTCCATTACTCTATAACAAGCGCTTCATGTTTATATTCTTATCATACTTTTCCCACCGTTTCTTTTGCTTAATGTTTTTCCTACTTTTATTATAATCATGTAAGTTTCTCTCTCTCTCTGCTAGTTTTACTTTTTCTTATTTTTATCAAATTTACTTATCAAACGACCTCTCTTATTTATAGTACTTCGATTTCTTTCCCCCTTTCTCAAATATACCCCTATTCTTTATCTTTTTTTTTCATAATACTATATATCTTACTTATATTATAATTTCCATTAATTCTTATGGCATCCATATTATATGATATATTGTTTCTTTGATGCCACTTCAAGAATTTTTAGCATGAATTTCAATTGTTCTAACACACTTTTCTCAAGTTTGTTTCTACTCTCCCCTCTCCTTTTTTTTCTCCATTTTCTCTTTTTTCTAGTCCTTAACAGCACACACCACTCTCTCTCTCTCTCTCTCTCTCTCTCTCTCTCTCTCTCTCTCTCTCTCTCTCTCTCTCTATATATATATATATATATATATGTATAAAGTTTCACAGCAAGTCTATTTTTTTTCAACATTTCTTAACCAATGTATCACACTTTTCTGGTCGCTCCTAGCAGCACTTTTCCTTTTTTCCACTCCTTTCTCTCCTTATTGCTATATGCACCCTATCCGTTCGTTAATTTTACGTTTCATTTCTTTAACCGGAATTATTTAATTCAAAAATTTTCCCATGCTAGCTTACCGACATAGTTTCCTTAGATTATCATTTAACATTATCAAATTCTGTCTTTATTATTTCCCCCTCACACTTCTAAAAACTCGAATATTTAAAAAGATTACTCTATCCTTGAATCAAAATTTATCAAAGTTTGCATGGCTGTTATCGGTGCTAGAGTGTGGATGTGTTGCGTCGAGCTCAGCTATTCATGCTTTGTGTTTCTCGCTTAGAATATCATTGAAAAGATATTAGTTAATCTCATGCAGAAACCTAAGTGATAAGAAACAGTACACTATGTCTGCTCCTAACTATATCTGCTTCAAATGTAAAGAAACGGATGGAGAACGGAAAAAATGGATAGTATGTGAATATAACAGACTCTACCATAAGAGATGCGTGCATATAGTGACAGGCATCAGTGAGATTGACCGGAATAACCTAGATTGGTTATACCCTCACTGCGCACGTGATTCCAGACAAAACAATTTAGTAATATCAAAATTAAAGGAAGATGTAAACATGAATAATCTGGCCCTGAACAAGTAAGATGCGAAAATAGATGACTTGGAAAACAAACTTGTGAACCTTGGCGCAGACGCAGCAAATTCCACCTAGATCACTGACCTCACTGAGAAAGTTAACATTCTTGCCATGAATATGGAATCAATTAAAGTAACACTTCAAACATTGATAGACCCAAAACCGGAGAAAACGACATTTGCTGACAAAGTTAAGGAAAAAAATCTGTTGATAATTGAATCAACTAATACAACAACTAAAATTACTGAAAGAAATCTTGAGGTTAAACAAAAGCTCTTAAAGACATTCCTATACTTAATACGAGGTCAACTACGAATGGAAATGTTGTTGTGAACTTTGCAAACAATATGATCAGGGAAGAGGCGGCAAAAAAAATTAAGACATTGTTGGCTGACACTGAAACGATAGAAATCGGAAAGCTAAAACCAAAATTAATTATATGAAATGTATACAATGATGAACATGTTGTAGTAAATGCTTTGATTCAAAGAAATCACTGCCTAGACTAAATCTAAAATATAGAAGAGAAGATAAGTGTAGTCCTGAAGAAAAATGTCTCCTGGGCGGAGGGGACCACCCATCATGTGCTGAAATGTGATCCTGAAGTTCGGAGGGCTCTTCATGATAATGGGGACAAAATTTCGTTACGATAGGGTATCTATAAAATATGTGATAGGTACCATGTGATCACCTACTACCACTGTCAGAGGCATGGACATTTTGAAAAAGATTGCAAGTAAAAGAATGAAGATAAAGTCTACAGGAAATGTTCAGGGAGACATTCCACCAGGGAATGTAATTCGAGTGTCAAAGTTTATAAACTGCACAAAGTTAAACAAACCAAGTGACCACACAGTAAATTCTAGAGACTGCAAAGCTTATGACTTGGAATTGAAAAGACTAGCGGAAAATACTGATCATGGTTACTAGGGATGTCATAAACTGTGGCTATGTAAATATACAATCTGTTGGTAATAAGACTTCAAATTCGAGAATTGATAAACGAGAAATATTTGGATACGCTAGCATTATCTGAAACATGGTTAAATAACTTGGCCAAGGCAAAAATCACTGAAATGTCGGCCCCAACACATGCCTTCTTTCACATACCGAGAGAAGGTAGGTTTGGTGGGGGTGCATACTCTTTATTCATAAAAGTTACTCAAATCTTAAAACGTTGAAAAAAATAGTGTAACAAGCTTTGAATATATAAAAATAGAATGTACGCCAAAAAAACAAATGAATATCCTTTATAACAATCTACAAACCTCCTGGAACAAAAATTAGTATCTTTTTTGAAGAATTCGGTGATCTCATTGAGATGATTATCATGGAGAAAAGCGAATTGGTTATCTGTGGAGACTTCAATTCTTTGATGGATGACGCATCAAATCCTGACGCTTTGGCATTTAGTGAGTTACTAGAATCACATCGACTAGTGAATAATGACGACTGTATAACTACTTTAACTGGGCATAAGTTAGACTTAGTTCTAAGTAATGACATGAATAATATTGCATCTGATATAAAAATCGAAGAGAAATGTACTATCTCCCCAGTACACAAACTTATTACGTTTGGTCTATCTCTACAGAAACATGCATTAGTAAAGAAAATAAACTTTAGACATAAACAAAAATTTCCCCTACCGTATTTATTGAAGAAGTTACAAAAAAAATAATTGATGCTATCAACATTCTGTGATGATGATGACCAACGTCGGTTAGGAACTAAGTGATTAAATGTGAATATGATACCATGTGCCCACCGATGGAAAAAGACTATAACAGTAAAAGACCAATCTTCTTGGTTTGATGGAGAGACTTTGGTAAAAAAGAGGGAAAAAAAGACGTAAAGAAAGAAAGTGGAATAGGTTAAAAACTGAAAGAACTTGGGTAGAATACAAAACTGCTGTGTTTCAATATAACTAACTACTAAGAAGGAAAAAAGTGAATACTATAAGAGAAACCTCCTCGAAGCAGCAACAGACATAAATAAGTTATATCGTCTATGACTCTATTGAATGGTAAAATGGGAAATATAAAAGAAAAGAAGCTACCTGATGGATACAGTGACCAGGGACTAGCAAATAATTTTTTAGTATTCTTGAAAAACAAAATAAAAAACATAACCAGGTCATTTGTAAATACACAACATCAGATTAATGATACACCAGTCACACAGAGAAAATTAATACTATTCAACAACGTAACACAAGATGACATCACCAGAATTATGAAGAGAGCAAAGAAAACAAACTGCGCGATCGATCCTATGCCAATATTTGAAGTAATTTTAGAGAAGTAATTTTCTAGTCTAGCTGAAATAATAATGAGAATAGCAAATGCAAGGATTGGTGAATGTGAGTTTCCTAAATCTGAGAAAATGGCTATAGTCACACCAGTTTTGAAAAATACACTGAACTACCAGGAATTAGGCTCGTGTAAACCTATTTCAAATCCATCCTTGTCTCAAAAGTGCTGGAATATATAATTCTTGAACAACTAGTCAGACACTTAGAAGTAATAGAAGCTTTGCCTGACAACCAATCTGCTTACAGAAAACTATACTCTACGGAGACAGCCATCTGCTCTGTTGTAAATGATATGCTAGAAATGATGGATGAAAATAAATGTGGTAGTTTAATACTGCTCGATCTCCATGTTGCCTTTGATACAGTGGTGCATGAACTGCTACCAAATGATCTACGGTCCATCGGCGTTGAAGATCAAGCCTTCGAATACCTTAAACACTACTTGGTTGGTAGAAATTACTGTGAATAAATTGGAAACTCTTATTCATCATATGAACCCTTTAACAGAGGGGTACCGTGGGGGAGTGTACTTGGCCCAATCTTATTCTGCATCTCTACTATTGATCTGTCGATTGTGTTACAAAGGCATGGCATGAAGTTTAAACTATTTGAAAATGACACAAAATTTTACTTCTTCATATATTATAAACATGACACTACTGAAAATCTAAACCAAATCCTTCATAGTGTTAGAGAATGGATGACATTTAAACAACTAAAATTAAATGTGAACAAAACTGAATTCATGGTGGTGGGCAAGAGAAACAGTGTGAGAAACTTAGGCGATATTCAAAGGAACATAAATAATGACTCGGTACGGATATCTAGTAAAGTTCGAGATCTAGGTGTATTTCTTGACTGTAACCTGTCTCTAAATGCCCAAATAAATAATGTAATAAAAACTACTGTTTATCATCTAAGAAATATTGCGTTTATAAAAAAAGTACCTGGATGAAAATTCTGTAAAGAAACTTGTAATAAATTGTGTTATTACCACGATTGACTACTGCAACTCTATCTACTACAATCTACCAAAAGTGCAACATAAGAAATTAAAGAAACATAATAAACAGAGGAGCAAGACTGATAAAAGGTGTCCCACCTAGAGAGAGGATCACCTTTATAATAATTGATTTACACTGGCTGCCAATTAAAGCGAGAATTGAATTTAAAATATGTACAATAACCCACCAAGTTATCAGAACCTGGCGTCCAAAATACTTAAGAGAATTGCTACACACTGCGCAGCTAACAAATCGTATCGACACGAGAATAGTTACAGATGGCTTCAAACTATTGAAACCTAGATTTATGTCTACTTTAGACTCCAGAGCCTTTAAATATGCGGCCCCGAGACTATATAATAAGCTCCCACGAAACATTCGAATGATTGAAGACATTAAGGCTTTCAAGATGAAACTGAAGACTTTCTTATTTCATGAGTCTTTTGAACAATATATGATATGAAATGTTAAATACTCTGAACGAACAAGGTAAAACGACAGTGGAAGTCCTGTAGAGAGTGGGGTTCCCCTGCTGTATGAGACAGGAAAAGCAGCCATCAAAGTAAAGTATGTAACTCTGAAGCATTTTCTTTCTTTCTTTTCAATAATTCATTAAGTGTTGTAATAAGTGTTTTCTGTTCTTTGAAAATATTGTATATGGAAACACCTTTTTTTTCAATGTGATGTTGTATCATGGGTAGATTGAGTGTTTTTCTGTGTTTATTTTTGTGATATTCATGTATGAAAATTGTTATCTTCTCCTTATTTTATATATCGCATATTGGAAAGAAATATAGAAGTGATTTTTTTTTATGTAATGTTACTCTATGACCTACTGGTTCAAAATGAAATGGCGAAAACTCCCTTCTGAGCTAAATTATATGATTGTAAATTAAAATTCTAAGATATCTGCTTCTGCCGAAGTGACATATATAACTACTCAGTCAATCAGCTGAAAAATCTGTGTAATATACATTTTCAAACTATTTTGGTAATTAGAAATTCTATTATGACCTTATTTGTAATATATGATAGCCTAACATAAAAGGAAAAAATAGATTATTAGCCTAAACATTGAAGAGAATATGACATTTAACTACAGGTTGGATGAATATCTTAAGAAAATATTTGCTGTTATTTCTGATATATCTATACAAACAAGATGCAGCAGCTGATATACTGCCATTCAATTAAATTTGGGTATCATGACTACTGCTGAAATTTTGGAAACAGGTATATCCCGTGCATGCGGTTGTTCTGTCAATTCAAATTATTAACCTTTATTATTGTCAACAGGGGAAGCTTTCGTATAATTTACCCCGATTTAGTTGGAATACATGTCCCTGCAGTTTAGTTTTAATTTTCTTTACATGCATCTTTTACCACTCGTATATCCAATTAATATCAAGTGTAGTATAAGAGGAGGAGCTGAGTATTTGTCATTAACTATTGGATTTAGCGTGCCATCACACAGTTGCCAGACCCACTCAATGAACATCAATTGTCCTCGTTTCCCTTGTCACTCCTGAAATGTATGCATGGAATTTGGCAGCTGGGGATGTTGAAGGAAGGCTGGCAAAGTCAAATGTTGAAAGTGATGTGTTCATTTTAAAAATGTCCAGAGTAGTTGAGCAAGCATTTGCATAATAGATCCTTAGAAGAAACTGCTTACCAGCTCTAAGATTGTCATCACATGTTGAATCTGGCCTTTTGAAGATGTCAAGGATCTGCCAGTCTTCTCAGACAAGCATTTATAACACCTTTTTCTCAATATTGTAGAGAGCCAGTACAGTGTTACACCTCATGCTTGCACTAACAAAAACCAGATTATCCCTTGCTCATGGATGCTGTACTTGTTTGATATAGTTTGTGCTATAAGTAATATGTCTGGCATGTTGCATGTATAGACTTGGCAGAGCTTTATTAACCAAACAACTATAACTGAATTTAAAGTACTACCAGCAACTTCAGTTTCAGTGTTACATATCCGAATGTCTGCATCTGCTGTAACATCATTAATTTAGCATTGAGACTTTTCTTATTTTGATGATCTGCTAAAATTCACTTCTAGTTGCTGGTTACCTGCGAACTCAACACAAACAGAATATATTAGGATATATGCTGATGATGGACACAGGGGCTTTGTTCTGCCACCTTTGTTATCATGTAGAAATCTACGCACCTATCAAAGCACACAACAGAATCAGGTCCATAGTGTAGTTTGGTGGCTAGAGCAAAATTTGTAAAAGATGGCTAATTCTATCCCATTCATGGCGTTTGGTAAATCATCAACTCATAACTTTTCGACATTGGCTTTCATTTCGTGTTATTCCTCATGGCACCATTCCCAAAAAGGGCAGTCAGTTAATAGTACTAAACTCATAGTTTAGTTGACCTGTACTTATGCACTCTTCAATATTGCCTATGTTAAATGCTTGAATGGAAAGATAAGCATTACTGGCCCCTACTGACAATGAACTTCTATACTGTTATTTGCATAACCAATTATCTTCGGAGTTTAGGAGGGTTAGCATTGTTTGTACTTGTTAACTTTGAAACAGTTCCCTCACCAAGATTACATGCATTGTTGGCATTGATAGATTAAGGGGCTACAACTCTTGTATCAATGATTAATAATTTAGTAGCATATTTTATATTGTAAAAAAAATGATTAATATGTGGATAAGTGCGAGTTGAACTTGATGAAATGTTCACCATTCTGTAAAGTAGCACTACGCTTGAGATCTATTTGTTGATATGAACCACAGAATCCTTCGAGAGGAAAACACACAGGGATAGTTAGCCACATAATACAGACCATTTTTGACTGAATACTTGGAATTTTTCTGTGATTGTGAGGTAGGCCTTCTCTGGTATTAAGCATTCTCATTTCTATTTGCTCAATTGCTTGGTCACTGAAAATACCAGACCACAATCTACTGGAACTCTAAATTTTCCAATATCCTCTCGAAGTATACGTGGTAAAAGAGGCTTCACTCATAACCTGTGGCAGTCACTTCATTTGATCTAGTTAGAGTATTTAGAACATTGAATAAACAGTGTGCCATCCAACATGGAAAATGTGGATAATTTTTCAAATGCACTGTAAGTGAAGTTCATACTCCCCTGTACATTCTGTCTGAATAAAGAGTAAAAAAGGTTGGATAATCTTCAGGTGTTGGATCCAGAAGCTGCCGGTTTTACTGGACAGATATAATTCCTTTATATGTCCTCAGACATTTAGGACACCTGGGAAGTATGAGACTCTTAAGTAAGGATGGAAGTATGAGACTCTTAAGTAAGGATGAATTATTTAAAATATTCTCATAAAACACTCTGGCTTCATTACGGTTTATGTCACTCAGCATCCTAGACATGCATGATGCAACGGAAAGCATATGAGGGCACAGAGCTCATGGACGACCACTGAGCATGTGCATCTCAGAGAATAGGGCATGAAATACTGTTTTCCATCGGTCCGTAAAACCATACTCCCTTATGATATTACCAAAAGGGCCTAGCTATGAAACTTATCAATGAAATCCTCCTAGTCTCAAGAAGATTTTTTGCATAGATTTTTTTCGGCCAGGTTGTCCGAATATCTTGAAAATAAGGTCTTAATTGAGTTTTTTCAGCTGAACATTACTTAGAAAAATATATATTATAGTTGTTCGAGCTTAATAATAAATAAGTTATATTAATTATTAGTGCAGACACTGTTATCTTTAATTTTGAGCTCCAGAAAATTAAGCTTTTATGGATTTTGAATCAGTTGGTAAAAAATCTGATATCGATTAACTTTGTGTATGTCCACATGTAATGGTCCTGGTCAAAACAACGTACTATTTTAGACAGCATCTCTCTCTCTCTCTCTCTCTCTCTCTCTCTCTCTCTCTCTCTCTCTCTCAGCAACCTCATCACTCCTACAAATTGGTTTCCATGTTTCTAATATTTGGTATATGGGCAAGAAAAATACGAGCTAAATATAAGTTGTCAAGATCCTCTAAAGATGTTTTTCTTTTTATCACTCAATTCCATGATATCTACTGTCTTTCTTCCATCTTGAAAGGTGTGGTGCACCATGAAAAAACGTATGGTCAAGATTGTGAACTTGTTGAACGTGCGTGATCAGAAAAAAACTGATTCCTTCCCCGCTCTTATGAGTGCCCTTTTCTGATCTTTGTTATTTTGTGTGTTTTTCTTATTTTTTTTTAATGCTGGTTTAGTTTAGATCGATATCATGATTATTTTAATTTTGTTCATGGAAACCAACGGGGCTTAGAGTTGCTCATTCACATTGACATTGAGTAAAAATTATGGAATGTTTTGTTTACAGTTAATAGTAGTTATCCATTCATAATATTCAATCGTAATGTCTTTTCATTTCTAAAAAAGTATTGCTCATGTTTTTGCTCATATACTAGTAATTTGGATATATTAATACTTTGGATCAAAAGTTATGAAGTAATGATGTATCATTAAAGTAACTTTTTTTTTCGCACCATGTGGCGGGATATTGCATCATCAAACCCCACACCCTTGATCACTCTAACAAACAATATTCTCATCAATACAATCTTCCCCCTTACGGTATCAGCAGTTGGTAGGTGGACTCTTAGACAGAAGGGAAATAAAAACAAAACATAACCTTGATAACTATACTTTTTAAAACTAAATAATCACTTAATTCTAAAATTATAACAACCAAAGTTATTACTATACCTAAAACTAAATTAATCAATCCAAACAACTAAAAAAAGCTTAACAAATAAAATAAATAAAGCAGTCACATACAAATAAACACGAAGAAAAATATAAAAAACTTAAAACTAAGATGCACTACAACAAAATAAGTTTATACGGAACAGTCATTCTCGGCACAGCCACCAGTCTGTGGCAAACGGAACTATTTTCAGTTCCAGTCAAATCGACCGAGCAGTCACTTAGTGGTGGTCATAATCATTGTCGCCATCATGATCATTATCATCATCATAACCAAAAGGAATATTCATTCTACAGGCAGGGTCCTTAATAATAAAAATTCTTTATCGGCTGTCCATTCCAAAAATCATTGTATGTTCCGGGTCGTTATCAGCAAGCTATTCATGTATTCGACTAGCAAACAACAGTCCAGGCCAAAATAAACTACAAAAGGAGGAATTACGACCTGTAAATAAAAAAGAAAACAGATTTCGAGCGAAGCGAAAAATCTATTTTTGGGTGAGATGGCCATGTCGTCCTGATGGAAGTTCCTATAAGTAGCTTCCTAAGGGATATATGTACTACAGTGACATTCCCAGAGAATTTTACCTTTAAGTCTCCAGAATTCTAACTCCTGGTGCGAATATACTTAAATTTTCTCTCAAGGATATCACATAATATCAGAGGACGTATTCATGACACGCCACATAGCAATCTGCACCCCTAATAGCGTTTACGGTTCGAGGGTTAAAGTGGCAGAATTAGAATGGAAGCCGTATCAAGGTCGCTGCAACCGTGGGATGTTGTTGAACAGCTCGAGGTATATTTCCAGACTTTTCCGTCTTCCTTTTAGGCTGGGGACCCACAACCGTGGAAGACTTTCTCTTTGAAAGAGTGCCCCACTTTTGGAAAAGCCCTATGTTCTCTGTGGTGGCGTTCTTAATCACTTTTCTAACTACCTCGTCTGTGAAGAGGTCTTTACCCCAGATATTGGAAGATATTAGCTTCCCTGTTTCATGTTTCACTGTCGCGTCAGCGAACACAAACTCCCTACATGCTCTCCTAACCTTCATGAAGGCATAAAGTTCTTTTACTAAGGTAGCCATATGCATTTTGGCTAAGACCATGAGCATGTCTTGGGTACTTTGATGGGTTAAACACAACTCTATGTAGTTTTGTAAGGATAGGGAGGCTGCAAGTCTCTCCTTTGTCTCTTGTTCATTATACAAGAGAAACTCGGATAGTTTAGGGAGATTCTCATTAAGCTGTCGACTGGCGACATCCGCATCCAGTCTTCCTACTGAAAAGGTTAAGTGGACTTCCTTCCAGTACTTCTCCTGTCTGGGAAAGGCTAGTGACAGAGGCTTGCACTAGTCGAGTGTAGAACATGGTTTACCTGCCTCCACTGCCTTGGCAACATATTTAAATGCCTTCCCCGTAAAGGGGAATGAAATTGAAGCAGAAGCAAGAAAGGAAGGGTACCTGTTACCCAGTGTGAATACCTTCGACACCAAGTAACCTGACTTTTTCAGGCTACTTGACAGGGTAGCCTGTGCCTTATCATGGTCGAGAATAATGACCTCCTTCGATTCCGTTCCTTTTCTTGACCTTGGTTCATCCTTCAGTCGAATGAAACACTTAGGGAAAGTGTCAAAGCTTGGCCAAAACTGGATTTTGTCCAAAGGAACAGCACCCATCTTTTCCGAGATGTAGAGTTTGCCATTTAAAATTGGCATCAGCTCCGCATACCTCCAGGGATTGGTTTTGGAGCATGTCGGAAGGTCTTGATCTATGGGTCATTTGTATAACCCTTGGTGAGCGACAAGTGGAGCTTCACGGGGCTGTATCTTGCATTTCGCTTCCTGCTTTTCGTCTTGTTTGCGAAGATTTTGTATTAGATTTTTCACTCGGAGCCATAATTGGTCCATTCCATCTAATAGAGTTGTAGGAGGTGAAGATGTCGATGTTAATGGCTCTAGAGCTGGCACAGACGGAAACAATTCCGACACAACATTCTCCCCTTCTTCCCGTGGGGGCTTGCTGCTCTCCATTCCAAAGGCTATCTGGCCGTCGGGAGATGTGAATCTGGCCTGGGGCACTACTATTTCCTTACTTACTTTCGTAATTAGTAGATTACGCAACCTATCATTAGGTAGGTATGGTCCCGGAGAGATTTTCTGGAAGCCTTTCACCCAGCTGCGTAATTTGTTACGAGCTGCATCCTTAGACTCTATTGACTTGGGATTCGCGAAACCTTCGGACATTAAGGTCCAACATACATTGCAAACCTACGGGTTCTAATAATGTAGGGATTCGGACATAATATTGTAGGGGGCATGAAACCTGCATGAATTATGACCTTAGAAATACTTAGTCTTGACGTTGCAAAACACTGCAACACATGTCATCTGGGGTTCCTCCTGTAAGAAAGGAAAACCAAATGAGTGTACAATTTATTGTCTCACTGATAAGCAATATGTAAAAGTCATCTTTTAACTATAATAGCTTAGGATAGTATGCTAGAAAGGGATAGAAGGAGACACATACTTTTGTATCCCCTGCAAACAATTGCTGTTACCTCCCCTTAGTATTAACTATAAGGAGATTCCTTTATCCAGGGAACCCCAACGAAAGGGTTCTAACCCCTAGGGGCATAGAAGTGAACAAATCACTGTCCCTTTATATTCTTAACACTGTGGGGTAAGGATGACTGATTTCTAACCAGAGTATTGAAGGAATTCTATTCTTTCAATATAGGAACGGTACCAGCAGAAGCCTGCACAGGGATACCCAAGAAAGTCTTGGATAATATAGGCTACTGTATAGTATATACTGTAGTTCTAGCCGGCATTTTGCCGGCAAGGTTAGCACCAGGAACAGTCGGCAGCTTACCGGCTGTCGGCCTACTAGGTGCTAGGAACTAACTACTCTATAATCATACTATAGTTTACGGTTTGCAATATATATCATATTGCAAATTACTGGCTACTGTATAATTATATATAATGTAGTTCAGCCAGTGTGCTGCCATTATACCAAGCATCTGACGGAAGGGTCCAGCCGGTATGACACCGACTGGACTTAGGAAGAATAAAAGACAATTATTTGTGTATCCCGCCCAAGTCGTTTTCTGTAACCTCCCTTACAATATTAAAACATAGAGTTTCCTGATCAGGGAAACTCAAGGATAAGGGTTCTACCCTTTTAAGGTTAAAAGTGTAATATCACTAGTCCTTTAAAATATTTAATATTATAGGGTTAAAGAAAACTGATTTCTAATCTGAATATTGATAAAATTCTATTCTTTTAATATAGGAATGGTCTCAGCAAACGTCCGGGCAGGGATACCCAAAATATATTGGAGAATAACTACTAATATAATTTATACAATAGTTTTCTATCTGTAGTATATCCTATACTGCAAATATATTGAGTACCTGTATAAACATATACTGTAATTCAGCCGGCATATAGCCAGCATAGCTAGCTCTGCGGGCACAGCCAGCATTCTACCTAAAGAGAGAGAGACAGCATGGAGTGAAGGCTGCTTTATTACTGTGTATGTATACAGTAATTAAGGATGTGAAAGTGTAATTTTCTACCTTTCTCCAGAAAGAAGGTTTAAATGGAAGGGGAGAATGTAACATTCAGGCTTCCATCCAGTCACAGTACTATCACCGGTAGAATCCAGCCGGCACCTAGCCGGCAGGCTAGCCCCGGCAGCGCTAGTACAGTCCGCGTGCTGCCGACTGAGTCAGCACCTATCTGTGCCGGAGTAATACCCCGACAACAGAACTTGTGGCCAGCAGTCTAAGGGAGAACTGAAGAACCTCGTGACACAAGGGACTTCCCACCCACAGCCATCATGACTGCCGGCAGCCGCCAGCTTCCGGCAGCCGTCATGGCTGCCGACAGATGGCATGACTACTAGCAGCTTGCATAGCTGCCGGCAGCTGTCATAACCACTGACAGTATGCAAAACCCATGGTCGCCGGCAGCCAACATGGCCGCCGGCAGTTGTCGTGGCTGCCTGCAGCTGGCATAGCCGCAGACAGCCTGACAACAGCTGCAGAGAGGGAGTCTAGCCGGCTCCCGCAACCTACCGGCAATGGTGAGTTTGCAGGACGCCGGCTCAAAGAGAATGGCTTTGCCACCATAAAAGAATAGAGGGGATGGAAAAGGGTCGTGAATGAGGTGTGGAAGGAGCGGGCAAGTGCCAGTCCTACACACACTTAAGAAACTCTGTTTCAGTATCGGCGGCATCCTAGGTGATAGGAGAATCATCTATTCTCCAGCCTAGGGTCTGCCAATACAGTTAAGGGGCCGGCAGTAGTGCCGCCTCCTCTCAACAGGGGAGAAACAGAGTTCCAGTGCCGGCATCATCCTAGGCCTCAGGGGTGTACTACTCCTCAGCCTAAGGTCTGCGAGCCCAGGACTAGTCTACTAGGCCACAGGGAGAAGATAGCGGCATCATACAACCACTTCAGGTGCGGCCTAGGGAGGGCTAGCCTCCTATGTTGGCAGCCTAGCCGGCAGGGGAATGACTATTCACCCTGCCGGCCGCCTGTCGGCACAAGACCAAATA
>NC_090745.1:69212747-69242747 GCF_036898095.1 Palaemon carinicauda | reverse complement strand
TACAGCTATAGATGGTTTGGTAGAACAGGGATTAATTTTGCCAGAATTTGTGACATTGTTAGATGATAAAGACCAGGAGCATGATAGACTCTCATTATCTAGTACTGAAGAATTTATTGATAAAATTCATGATCAGAAATTGTCACTAGGGACTGATGCACCTTCCGTGCAAAAGATTATTGCTGATGTAGAAATACAGAAATTACAGATAGAGAGAGAGAGTTGAAGTTAGCACAAATACAATTCGAAGCAAGGAAGCTAGAAATAGAGAGAGAATTTAAGTTAGCAGAGCTATAGGCTCAGACTCATGACCGTTCAATTATCCAAGGGACTCCTAATTATAAGTTTAACATTGCACAACAAGCTCAGCTAGTTTCTCAATTTAATGAAGATGACCCTGAAAGTTATTCTAGGAATTTTGAGAAGACAGCAATTCAATTAGAATGGCCCAGAACCTCTTGGACATGGCTAGTTAGCACAAACTTTAAAGGTAAAGCCTCGATTGTATATTCTACTCTATCATTAGAAGACTGCCAAGACTATGATTTTGTTAAGACTTCTATCATAAATGCTTACACTATTACACCTGAGGGCTATAGACAAAATTTCCGTAATTTAATTAAAACTCCATCTCAGACTTATGTTGAATTTGCTACAGAGAAGTTACGGTATTTTCAAAAATGGCCGTTCTCGAGTAATGTCACCACTTTCGATCAGTTAGTTAACTTATTAGCATATGAAGAGTTCAAAAGGAAAATCCCTCTGAATGTTAAGCTCCACCTAGAAGATAGAGGTGAAACTCAATTGAAAGAGGCAGCAAATTGTGCTGATGTATATTCCTTGGTACACAAAGGTAATCCTAAGTCTGATAAAAGGACAGTTCCTGTAAAACCTGCCTCATCTGTAGTTTCAGAGACTCAGGATGGGAATAGTAGTAGTGATAAATACCAAACTAAAATAATATGCAGTTTTTGTAAGAAATCTGGTCATCACATTACTGAATGCTGGAGTCCCCACTGTAAACACTCTAAATATTATGACCCTAATAAAGCTTCCAAAACTTCAATAAAATCTCAGCTCCCATTTAATAAGCCCACATCTAACGTTGCTGCTCACCCTCCTTGCATAGATGTTTTTGAAGATTTCAAAATGACTGGCACAGTAACTCTAAATAATGTAGAATATCCTGTCAACATTTTAAGAGACACCGGTTCTGCTCAAAGTATAATGCTTAATACAGTAATCCCTAACTTAGAGAAATTCTATCTAAATGAAAAGGTAGTAATTTGTGATCTCTCTTCAATTTCCACCATTCCCCTCACGGAATTGTATCTTAAGTCTCCACTTGTATCCTGAAAAATAAAAGTAGGAATAGCACAAAATTTACCAGTCCCTGGAATTAACTTTTTACTAGGAAATGATATTGCTGGGAAACTTACTGTTCCATGTCCAGTTGTAGTAGATCATCCTTTGGAAAATAACCCTACTCTAAATATAGAATCCTCTCAGCCTGATCATTTCCCTGTTTGTGTAACCACTAGGTCAAAGTCTCGTCAGACTAGAATTAAATCTGTGCCTTTACCTAACATTAAAGAAATAAAGATGTCAAAGGATTCCTTAATTGCAGCACAGAAGTCAGACCCTACTTTGACCCAATGTTGGTCAGAGGTAGCTTCCCACATTACAGAAGTTAAGGAAAAGCCAGGATTTTACCTGCATGAAGGCATTCTCATGAGATTATTTAGACCTAGCCACTTAGCTCAAGAACAAGATTGGGCCGATGAATGTCAGATAGTAATTCCATCCTCTTTGAGAAGTGAAATTGTTTCTTTGGCTCATGATGGTCTCAATGGACATTTAGGTATAAAGAAAACTTATCAGAAGCTCCAAACACATTACTTTTGGCCAGGAATGAAGAAAAGTGTTACAGAATATATAAAATTTTGTCACATTTGCCAAGTTATAGGTAAACCCAATCAATCTATTCCTCCTGCTCCGCTCATTCCTATCCCTGTATTAGAGGAACCCTTTGAGAAAATACTAATAGATTGTGTTGGTCCACTTCCTTCCACTCACAAAGGGAATAAATACATCCTTACTATCATGTGTACATCAACCAGATTTCCTATAGCTATACCTCTCAAGAACATTTCTGCTAAGAATATAGCTACTAACTTGATATATACCTTCTCAAATTTTGGTATTCCCAAGGTTTTGCAATCTGACCAAGGAACTAATTTCACTTCGGATCTTTTTAGAGAGGTATTAAAAGAATTAAGTGTGCTTACTGTAAACTCTTCTGTATACCACCCTGAGTCTCAAGGAGCTTTAGAGAGATTCCACCAAACCCTTAAATCCATGCTGAACCGTTACTGTTTAGAAAGTTCAAACGATTGGGATGAAGGTCTTGACTTTTTATTATTTGCAGTTGAGAATGTAACCAAGAATCTTTGCGATTTTCTCCTTTTGAGTTGCTGTTTGGTAGAGAGATCAGGGGTCCCTTAAAAATTGTGAAAGATCATTTGCTAGCCAGTGACTTTGATTCAGAATCCTCAAAGGTTAATGTGCAGACATATATGAACAACTTGAAAGAGAGGTTATCTAAAGTAAGAAAATTAGCTAAAGAATATTTAAAGGATAGTCAAGCATCTATGAAAGCTCACTTTGATAAATCCGCTAAAGTCAGACAGTTTCAGCCTGGAGATGAGGTGTTAGTTTTAATGCCTATACCAGGATCTCCTTTTTCACCTAAATATCAAGGTCCTTATACCGTAATTGATAATTTAAAGTCAAATAACTATTTAATCTCTACTCCAAATAAAAGGAAAAAGACCCAGAAATATCACATAAATTTATTAAAAGAATATTTAAAGAGAACATCAGATGAGGCTGGTTCAAAAATTAATCTATGTATAACAAATTCTGACAAACCAATTGAAGCGTCGGATGAATATATACCGAACCCTATTACGACCAACAGTAATATTATAGAAGATCTGGAAGGGTCTCTAACACATTTATCAGAGTCTCAGCTTAGGGACCTGGCTAACCTATTCAAACAATTTCCTAATGTGTTGATTGATGCCGTAGGGAAATGTAATTTGATAGAACATGACATCCGTCTAAAATTTGGTTCTCTCCCTGTCAAACAGCCACCGTATCGTCTAAGTCCAGAAAAGAGGAAAGTCATGCGGAATGAAGTAAACTTTCTGCTGGAACATGGCCAAGCAGAACACAGCTGTAGTCCATGGGCTTCGCCTTGTCTACTCGCCCCAAAACCTGGAGGACGTTTCAGAGTTTGCACAGACTACAGGAAACTTAATGATTTAACTATCCCTGACTCTTACCCATTGCCTCTAATTGATACTATAATAGATTCTGTTGGCCAAGCTAAGTTTGTATCTAAAATAGATTTACAAAAAGGTTACTATCAATTCCCCCCACTGAAAACTCTAAGGAAATATCAGCTTTTATAACCCCTGATGGTCTATTTCAATATACCCGTATGCCTTTTGGTCTTAATTCTGCCCCAGCAACCTTTCAAAGGCTTATGAAATTCATTACTAGGGATTTAGAAGGGACTTATGTGTACTTAGACGATATTTTGATAATTTCAGACACCTGCAACGTCTATCAAATCTACTGCAACGCCTGGATGAAAGTGATCTCACCATAAACTTGCTCAAATTTTCCTTCGGCCAGGGTACGGTGACTTACCTCGGACATGTGGTGGGTCAAGGTCAAACTCGGCCTAAGGAAGCGAATATAGAAGCCATTCTCAATTTCCCTCGTCCAACGACTAGAAGGGAAATGCAGTGCTTCCTGGGTATGTGTGGCTTTTAGTGCCGTTTCTGCCCTAACTTCTCTGCAGTAGCTGCTCCACTTACGACCCTCACTGGCTCAAACATACTGTTCAAGTGGATAGATGAGTGTGAGAAAGCCTTCCATCAGCTAAAGGCATTTCTCTCCAGTAACCCAGTTCTCTGTACACCTAGTATGGATAAACCTTTCCTGCTCTACATAGATGCCAGCAATCAAGGAGTGGGTGCAGTCCTTATGCAACATGATGTCAACTTTGATACCCTCCATCCTGTGTGCTACTATTCAGCTAAGTTGAAAAAACATCAGCAATCATATAGTGTGATAGAAAAGGAATGTCTCGCATTGATGCTTGCCCTGCAAAAGTTTGCCTGTTATATTCAAGATCAAAGGTATCCTCTTGAAATATATACGGATCACAACCCGCTTCGGTTCCTTCAGAAGATGAAAAATCATAACCAAAGATTAATGAGATGGTCTTTAATGCTTCAGCCTTACCAACTTATCATTAACCACGTGAAAGGAACAGAGAAGGTCATCGCAGATGCTTTATCAAGAGGACCCTCGACAAATAGGGGATCTTAACCTCTTCCACCTTACAGATGTACGAGGTCTCTAGGGGGGAGGTCTCATGACTCCGACATGATAACAGTTTTAACGCTCTTCAACTACCGCTTACGTTGCCGGCCTGGTTACGATTTTTAACGATCGTAGTTTCTTCACCTCGTCGCTCGACTTACTCCGCTTGTGATTGGCTGAAGTACCCGTCACGCCACCGTAGTTCCTTCATCGAAGGTTATGTTTGTTACCTAAATTTTTCATATCTTTAGTTCTGTTCTTGCTTTTGTACTCGGCTGAGGATTAACTTTTTGTACTTCACGGACTTATACATCTGCAGCTGCCTCTTGAGTATATTTTGTAATATGTTATTTGTTTGAGTGTTGGATTTATTTATAACTTTGTTATAATTATTTACGAGTGTTGATTTATTCATGTATTTGTGGGTATACGGATATTCACACACCATTCCTCATGTTTCTTATTTGTGTTACGTTAGTGTTTTGCTATAAGTTTAATTTTTCTTAGGTTATAAATACATTTGTTTTAATTAGTCAACACATTAAGTTTTGAGTATTCAGTTTGAGAATTAAGTCCTATAAGTATTATTTAAATTATAATTATATAATAAATCTTTATGATGTTTGCAAGCCTTTAGTTACTTTTTCCTTTCATGTTCAATTTTGACCTTGCACATTTTGGGGCTTCCTCTAATTTTACGACATCAGGTGTCATCGGTAATTAGCGCTTATAACATATGGGGGCCTGACCGGGATAATTTTCCATGTGCACTTATATAGGTATATAAATTCACCTATCAGAATTAACATATGTCTCCTAAAATAGAGTTCAGTGTTCGCACACAACAATTTATGACAGTTATAGTACTTTTAACTTGGTCATTAATTTCATTGTATAAAACACTTGCTTCTACATATTTTTCATTAAAGGCTCAGGACATTACTCCAACACCACCCCACCCTCTCCCCTTTGCTCCTTGGGACTCGGGGAGGAGGTATGCACACACACGCCCTCTCTAGTCTATGATATATGAAGGACACTCTGACTCGGAATAGGGCATGGCATGTACCAGACAGAAAGACAACATAAAGTATATACATAGAAATCACCCCCATAAAGCAGACATCTTCCACAAAAAAATAAAGTGAAATATTCCATGTAAAAATTTACACACTATATAAAGAATAATTCCACTCATTTCTTCTTATTACCTCTGCAACTATAATACAGAATACCCAAAGTAAAAAAAATCATATCAATATCAGTGTTACACAACCTTATCAATAAACTCCCTCTGGTTGCTGGCAATACAGGCCTTTGAGGCGGGATATGTGAAGGAATAGATATCCCTTCATCCCTCGATTTTACTTGTCTGGATTTCCGGCACAATTTCGCAACACACCTCACCACTACCATTTCGCCATTTTTAATATCACCAAAGCACTACATTTGTTACAATTAATTGGTGGCCACTATCAGTTTTCCTGAGAAAATCATCCAGCTTCCCGCCCTTCTCTTATAACTCTAAGTATAAGGTATTTACATCTACACATTCTCTAACATTGCCTTTCATCGAGGTTGAGCTTTAATCCTGTAGACACTTGCCCTTCAGGAACCGTCCCTGTCCCAGCAACTAGAAATCATGAACAAACCAATAAAAAACCATCCGCCCGACGGATCACACCTGACCTATTTAACCTCTGTTTGTTTTTACGTTCCCTCAGCTGTATTTCATACATATTGCTACACTTAGCAAAATTATCATAACACTTTACTTCTCCATTACGAACCCACATATGAACACATTGTCATCACGAAGTTTATTTAGAACACGCCAAAAGAAGAAATGAGGTCTGTTCAAACAACAGTAACAGTTAAAAAAACTCCTAGTCATCATCTCAAGGAATGTCGCAAATGCAGAGGTAAGGAGGTACACAGATTAAAATTTTGAAAACTACCTCTTCCAGAACTATATATATGTGTGCCAGATGATGTTCAGAAACTTCGCCATTAATAATGTTTCGTATTACTATCGTGTTAGATTTAACCATTTTTACGGAGTTTGTGTCTCCTAGGTTGTAATCGTTTCATATATACACGATCGTCCACAAATACTTTCACTAGTGGGGTTTTCAACCATCCATCATACTTTGAGATGTATTTTTAACCAGCTCTTTTCAAAAACTTTTCAGTAGTGTTCATTGTTCTCATTGAGAGATTTAGTAAATAGACATGGCATTGCTCCGTTGAATAGTTTGGCAACTGTTGTGAATTAATCAGGACTGTGTACGGTGACAGGATCGTGCTCATACACTGAAATGAAATGCGTGTCCCTGAGAGAGGCATTATATGTAATGTTCAAAGCTACCTCAGCTTTAGGAAGCATGGTATGCCAATGAAGGAGCTCCAGAGCCATTAAATAACGTAAAATTTGCACCACTTAACTCCCTATTATGGGATTCCACCAAGCCATTAGCTGAAGACCTATATGCGGTCACTAAAAAATGTGTAATTTTCATCAAGTCTATGACTAATTTCACCACCTTATTTATAAACTCGAGACAATTTTCACTTATCAAAGGTTTCAGGCAACCAAACCTTGTAATGAAAGAGCACAGCGCCTGGGCTAATGAATTTCGTGATTTGCATATTTATCCATTTATCCATATACTAATTACACTCATACTTACACAATGTAAGTGTGATTATAAAGAGTAAATGTATCCACAAATACACATATATACTCATGTTGTGTTATACCATTAGGAAATTGTCCTATCACATCCATATGCACAGTATAAAATATAATAGGAATCACAGGCCTTTGAGGCGGGATAGGTGAAGGAATAGATATTCCTTCATCCTTCGATCTTACGTGTCTGGGTTTTCGGCACAATTTCACAACACACCTCACCATTACCATTCGGCCATTTTTTAAAATCACTAATACACTACATTAGTTACAACCAACTGGTGGCCACCCTCCATTTTCCTGAGAAAACCATTCAGCTTCCCATCCTTCTCTTATCACTTTGATTATAAGGTATTCAAATATACATATTCTCTAGCATTGTCTTTCCTCGGGGCTGAGCTTTATTCCCGTAGCCACCTGCCCTTCAAGAACTCCCTGGTCCCAGCATCCAGGAATCATATAAATCCAGCAATAATAAAGCATCCGCCTGAGGGATCATAACCTGATTTATTTAAACTCTCCCTGTTTGTTTTTTTTTAGGTTCACCTAGCAGTATTTCATACACATTGCTACACTTCACAAAATTATCACAGAACCTTATTTCTACATTAAGAATCCACATAAGAACACATGGTTATCATGAAGTTTATTTAGAATACGTCAAAAGAAGAAATGAGGTCTTTTCAAACAACAGTAACAGCAAAAAAAAAATCCTAATCATCAACTCAAGGAATGTTGCATATACAGGGGTAAGGAGGTCCACAGATTGAAATTTTTGAAAACTACCTCTTCCGGAACTACATATATGTGTGCCATAGAATTTGCACTACTTAACTCCCTATTATGCGATTCCACTAAGCCATTATTAGATAAACGCCAATATCTGGTCACTGAAATTGTTTAATTATCTTCAGGTCCATGACAAATTTCACCACCTTATCTATAAACTCGAGAGCATTATCACTCATAACAAATTTTGGGCCACCAAACCTTGTAATGAAAAAGCATAGCACCTGGTCTAATGGATTTGGTGATTTATCCAACAGTGCGTAAGTATGAGTGTAACTAGTAAATGCCTCCATAAATACACATAGAGTATATACTCATGTTGTGTCCTGGCAGTAGGAAATTGTCCTACTACATTCATATGCACCTATGAAATATAATAGGAATCACAGGACATTTTTGGTATCCACTAAAGTGTTTTTATGTTCTTTGAAACAGTTACAAGTATGAAAACATTTTATATAATTTTCTATAGATTTTTTAATTTCTAACGAAAAGAAGGATTCCCGTGTTCTCCTTAATGTTCTATCAATCCCCAAATTCCCTCCGTATGGAATTGCATGAGCAATGTTGATGGTTTGATTAATTCAAGAGGGAGCGAGAACTACCTGTGCACAAAACTCCCCTCTCCTCTTCTTGCAAGCATAATATAAGATATCATTCTCTATAAAAAAAAATTCTCACAAGGCACATTCGGAAATGATGGATAACTATCTGATTCCCCTTAAAGCACTGCTCGTACTCTTTCCCTCCATTCCTCTTTTTACTATCCCTCTTTGAGTTCCTTTATGACCCAACCTCCTATGTCAATCACATTTGCATCATCAGGGCACTCACTTCGGACACCCTTGGGCATGTCTTTGGTCACCCACACTCATGCACGTTCACTATTTCCCTATCTCTCTCTCTCGCCAACATATCTACTAACCCTCTCTCTCTCTGTCACTCGTGGATCCTATTTTCTGATTGTTCCTCACATGAATTCACATCACGTTTTCCATTTTGATGGGGACCTCAATATTTTGGGTTCGTTTTTCATTACTCTTTTGTGCCCTAGTTGTTACTCCTATTACTGCACTTGTAGAGAGGGCATCATCTACCGTGTTAGCTTTACCTTCTATGCAGGCAATCCCCTTTATGTTAAACTCTAACAATCTCTCAATCCATCTCGCATATATAGACGTCAAGTGTCCTTTGTAAAATAAATCATATAAGGGCAATGATCAATTTGCAACTCAATCGGCTGACCTGTTAAAAAGAACCAATGCCTCTCTAAAACCCAATGAATAGCCGATGCCTGTTGATCGAATGTACTATAATTCTTCTCTCCCCATTTCAATGCCCTGGAAGCAAAACAAATGGGTTGCTTCCTACCTTTATCATCTCATTGAGGAATTACGCCACCAATAGCTTCGCGACTTGTATCTGTTGTCACTGAAAACGAACGATTAAATCTAGGATATGCGAGTAAGTCATTGCTAGTTAAGGAAGCTTTTAAATGGTTAAAGGCCCTTTATTCCAGTCCACAATTTATCAAATTTTGTTTCTTCAAAGCATCTAAGGTTCTCGCTTTCTCCACAAAACCTCTCATTAATTTATGGTAATACCCAGCAAGCCCAAGGAACCCAGCTTCTTCCTTAGGGGCATGTGTCCTGTCGAAATCTCTAATAGCTTCTACTTTACTGGAGAAGGGGTTGGATACCTGCTGGAGTTATTATATGACCTAAAAATACGACCTGTTTCCAGAAAAATTTTCACTCTGACAAATTTATTTTTATATCATTACGACGCAATGCTTTTAAAACTTTATGAGTATTGTTAGTGTTCTTCAGCTGTTTTCCTTGTAATTATGATATCGTACCAATTAAAAAAAGAGCACTATGCATATTAGGCTAGACAACACCGCTATTACTACTCCAGAAAAATGACTTGGATCATATTTAACACCGAAAGGAAGAAAATTAAACTGAAATAGTTGAATCTTGGCTATAAAAGCCATTTATTGTCTACCTGAATGGGTATTTGATGGTATCCAGATTTTAAATCAATAGTTGTAAAATGTTTACTATCCCATAGCTTCACGAGTAATACTTCGATCAAGGGCAATTGAAACGTATTATCCTTAGTGATTACATTCAACTTCCTATAGTCACCAGACAAGCTTACCGAACCTTTCTTTTTACTAACAGCTACAACTGAAGAAGCCCAGGGGGATTCACTCTCCTCAGTAATCTCTTGTTCTCTTAATTTCCCAATTTCCCATTCTATATCTCCCTGGAAATGAATGGGTACCTTTTAAAGCCTTGACCTGATTGTGTTTTCACACTTGCATAATGAAGTTCTGAGTGTCTTTGTTTGTGCGAGCTGGAATTTTGGCTCCCAAAATCCCATTATTAGTGTTTTCATATAACTCTAAGTCACACAAAGAATCACTTCCTAACACAACTCTTCTATTTGACAAATTAACTATTGTAATACCCGTTCTATTCTCTTTTATTTCTGACAAGCCCTTTAAGACTACGTGTGCCCATTTGTCTTGGAGGTTAACTATGACCTTAGTTCCCTCAGGGAGAGAATGACACGGGGTCACTGATTTGCTCATATGTATCAGGGGTGGCAATTCTTCTCCACTTTCAGGTACAGGGGTTACCTTACCGAATTGTCTCTCCTTTCCTGCAAAAGCACTTACTCTCTCATGACTTTCTAATGGGAAAATGCACCCTCCTGCTTTTACTGTTATTCTATCTTTTTCCCCGTAATTGTATATTTGATTACTCAACATAAAATCTAAATCAAGTATAGCCTCGATTCTTGGAATTCCCAAGGTAGGCAAAACCAAAAAATCATGTGAAAACTTCATAGATCCCTCTTTAAAGTTGACGATTGTTGTTTGACTTGCCTGTTGTTTTTTCCCCCTGGTGCATCGAGGATGATGAATGCTGCTGACTGTGGTGGGTTTGAGGAGATTCCTTGTTCAAGAGGCAGAATGCTGGCTCCAGTGTTGATCAGTGCTCGTATGGACTTGTCTGGTAGGTCAATCATGACTGCTAAAATTCTGAGTTGTCCATTAGGATATGTGGGGCATATGCCAACAACTTAGCTTGCAATACTGCTGCCCCCAGCTCCTGTCTCTAGTTCTGTAGGGGTGAGTTCGGTGGTACCGAAGGGGGAACCACTGCCCGCTTGACTGCTTTTGTTGTCATGATGGGGGCCATTAATTTCTCTCGTCACCCCCTTCCTATGTTTCCTTTTCCTCTGATATTGGGTGGGGGGAATTGCCTTATTTTTTGTTTGGGTTCCCCCAGGTCCCTCAGTGTGAGGCACCTCGTATATCCACCAGAGAGTTGCTAATACATCTTCCGGTGTATTTTGCATCTTCCAGTCTTGGATGGTCTGGGATGCATCTTAGGTATTTATCGAGCTGATTTTTAAACACATCTACGCTCACTCCTGATATGTTTCTTAGATGAGCTGGCAGCACATTAAATAGTCGCTGCATTATCGATGCTGGTGCGTAGTGGATTAATGTCCTGTGCGCCTTTCTCAGTTTACCTGGAATGCTTTTTGGCACTATTAATCTACCTCGGCTTGCTCTTTCTGATACTTTAAGCTCCATGATGTTTTCAGCAATTCCTTCTATTTGCTTCCATGCTTGTATTATCATGTAGCGTTCTCTTCTCCTTTCTAGACTGTATAGTTTTAAAAATTGCAGTCTTTCCCAGTAGTCAAGGTCCTTAACTTCATCTATTCTAGCAGTATAGGACCTTTGTACACTCACTATTTGCGCAATATCCTTTTGGTAGTGTGGGTACCATATCACATTGCAGTACTCGAGTGTACTACGCACATAAGTTTTGTAAAGCATAATCATGTGTTCAGCTTTTCTTGTTTTAAAGTGTCTGAATAACATTCCCATTTTTGCTTTACATTTAGCCAACAGTGTTGCTATTTGGTCGTTGCATAACATATTCCTATTTAAAATTACACCAAGGTCTTTAATTGCTTCCTTGTTTGTGATTGTCTCATTATTAGGTCCCTTGTATGCATACACCATTCCTTCTCTGTTTCCATAATTTATTGATTCGAATTTATCAGAGTTAAATACCATCCTATTTATCTCCGCCCATTCATATATTTTGTTTAGATCTCTTTGTAGTGAGTTCCTATCTTCATCACAAGTAATTTCTCTACTTATTCTTGTGTCATCGGCGAAACTTCTCACTACGGAGTTTTCAACATCACAGTCTATGTCTGAGATCATAATAACAAATAGCAGTGCAGCTAATACCGTACCTTGGGGCACACCAGATATTACCTGGGCTTCATCTGATTTCTCGTCATTTGCAACCACTATCTGTTTTCTGTTTTGCAGGAATTCTTTTACCCATTTTCCTATCTTTCCCACAATATTATGCTTTCTCATTTTTTTCTCCAATATGTTATGGTCTACCTTGTCAAAGGCTTTTGCAAAATCTAGATAGATCACATCTGTGTCTTTTTCATTTATCATATTATTGTATATGTTTTCATAGTGTGCTATCAGTTGGGTCTGTGTACTTTTTCCAGGTACGAAACCGTGTTGACCCATATTAAACAAATTATTTTTGACCAAATGGTTCATTATTTTCTTTTTTATTACCCTCTCATACACTTTCATAATATGTGATGTTAGACTAACAGGTCTATAATTGCTTGCCTCTAGTCTTGATCCACTTTTGAAGATAGGGGTTATATAAGCTAATTTATGTTCAACATATATCTCGCTCATATCTACACTCTGTCTTAGCAGTATTGCAAGCGGCTTCGCGATAGTGTTTGCAGTTTTTTTTAACAAAATCGCTGGAACTCCATCTGGTCCGGCTGCCGATCCATTTTTAATTTCGTTTATAGCCGTGACAATATCTGCTTCATTAATATCTATATCCGTTAGATATTCAACATTTTCTTCTCTCATTTCTGTTTCATTATTCTCATTCGCAATTCTTGGCGTGAACTCACTCTTATATTTTTCTGCTAATATGTTGCATATTTCCTTTTTTTCATTCGTTAGCCGTCCTTCAATTCTTAGAGGGCCTATTTCTATTCTCCTTTTATTCATCTTTTTTGCATAGGAGTAAAGTACTTTGGGGTTTCTTTTTATATTTTGAAGTGTCCTTTCTTCTAAGTCCCATTTTTCATTTTCTTTCGACTGTATAATCTTTTGTTCTGCATTTTCTATCTTACATTTTATTTCCCTCATTTTCCACACATTTTTTTCTTTTGCAAGATTTTTCTTCCACTTTTTAATTTTCTGAAATAAGATCCTTCTGTCTCTTGGTATGCACGTCTTTTGTTTATTGTTTTTTTTCGGTACATATTTTTCAACAATTTTCTCCAGTATTTTGTACAGTATATCCGTATTTACCTGTATATTATCACTTATAAATACATTTTTGCATTCTTTATTCAGTTCTTCATTTATTTCTGACCATTTTATATTCTTACTGTAAAAGTTATATTTTCCATATCCTTCCCAAAGTTTTGTGCTTTTATTAATTCTGTGATCACTTGCTTTGGAATGAACTATCAATTCTATGACATTGTGGTCTGAAATTCCCGTGTTATACACTATTATTTCTTTAACATAATTCACCTCATTCACAAATACTAGGTCTAGGACATTTTCCTTTCTTGTTGGAATGTGGTTTATTTGTTGCATATTATGTTCTAATAGCATATCTTGAAGCTTTTCAAATTGCCTCTTATCTTCTGCGCTACTATTACTATCTTTTTTATATGTATACATACAACCACTTTCTTCTATCCGTTCTTTCCAATCCACGAAAGGAAAGTTAAAATCTCCGGATAGGAGTATATTCCAGTCTTTATGGTTTCTACATATATCATCTATTTTTTCTATTATTATGTCAAACTCCTTAGTGTTTGGGGGTCTGTAAACTACAATATTCATTAGTTTTTCAAATTCAAATTCTACCGCAATAATTCACATTCTGTGTTGCTGTATTTTTCACATACTTTTCCTTGATTTATGTCTCTTCCATATATTGCGGTTCCCCCTTGATTCCTATTTTTTCTGTCTGATCTATAAGTTTGGAAACCCTTTATCTGGTCATCACTGCCAGTTTCTTGGGAATACCATGTTTCACTTATATTTAATATATCTATTTTTTCAATTTGGGTTAGTTCTTCTAAGAACTCTATTTTCCTTTTAGAGTTACTCGTGACTAAACCCTGTGCATTCATTACGATTATGGTTTGTGTTTCATCCCCATTATTTATTATTGGTAATAATATGGATTCTCCCATGCTTCCTTCCTGTTCTGATATGATGTTCTTTTCTTCATTTCCCGGAATTCTGCCATTAAAAAATCCAACTTTTCTATTATAGTTGCTCTTTCGCCTTCATATTTATTTGTGTGTGTATACCTGCAACTGTCCCCATATCTGCACCAACCCCTGGCATTATAGATGCATTCTTTGTAGTTGGGCTCTAAATGTGCAGGTTTGGGTTGAAAGGCCTCATATCTTGGGGCTCTTGGTTCAAAGCGCGGTATATACACGGCCTGCTTTTTTGTTTCTTTTTTTGTTTCTTTTTTGCTTTCATTTTTCTTTTCAGTTTGCTGAGTTTTCTTACTTTCATTCATGGTTGCAGGATGCATATATCAACATTTTTTGTTGTAAATGCATCCTTTTCCTTCTTTTAGGTTTTTGCATATTTTTGGATGGAGATCTCTGCATTCGTCTCCATATCCGTCTAAATACGCACATTTACCATATATTTCATAATTATGGCATATCTTTGGATGCTTGTAGTAGCATCTTTCGCCAAATCTGCAATTCCCTCTTTTCAGCATATTGCAGACTATATCCTTCTTTTCTATTTTTTCTTGTTCTTGCTCTTCCCTAAAATTATATAGGTCCGGGTAGAGTCTCTTGGGTCTATGATTTGTTTCCATCTGGTAATTTATTTCTTCATAAGTATGTTGCTGGATGGCATCATAGGTTATATCAATGATTTCTTCTGCATCCTTACACATATCCTGTTCATTGTTCTCTTCTTCTTTTTCTTCTTCTTCTTCTTTTTCTTCTTCTTCTTCTTCTTCTGTTTCTTCTTCTTCCTCTTCTTTATCTTCAACTATTTGCAGATTTAGTCTCGACTTAATTATATTTTCTATCCAGACTAAGCATGTTGAGCAGAATACCTTTGTGTCTTTATTTTTTATTTTTTGCTGTATTTCAGCACATGTGGGGTGTGTTGGGACATGACAGGCATCACATTTTCTAATCAATTGTTGAGGATTATTAATGGAATACCATATCTTACATGTATTACACCATTTTGGCATTCTTTTTCCCATTGCATCAATCAGCATATTCACCATATTGGACTTCTTATTGTTCTTTGATGGAATGTGTTGATTGATGTAGACTTTCTTTATAAGTCTCTTTAACACTTGGATTTTCTTTGGAATTTCTTCTATTATTTTGCTGATGTTTTCCGCAGATTTGCTCCAGTTTATTGGATCATATTGTTTCAATATGTCTGCGAATATTTTTCCGTCACATTGGTTGACGTTACTAGTGACCTCTGTTATCAGACGTTCGAGCTCCTGTTTCGCCAACTCATGGAATTTATTTTTGCTGAGTCCAGCGATGTCTCTCCAAGCCTTGCCCGTGTTGTACATAGCCATCTTGATTAGATTTTTAGTAATTCACAAGATAACTATTCTATGCCGACGTTTTATCCCACTTCTCCGACCTCAAACTAATCACTGACTATTCACGAAAACTTGTAGCTATATTGCACTCGATAGCCTTTTGTTATCCGCGTTAAATCATGATATTTATAGGGTCGCAAAAGTGTAATCACTCACCGGCACACAGATACAAAACTGCCACAGCCCGCACGTCCTTGGTATTTTTTGCTGGGCACTCTTGAGAGAGATGGCAGTAGGCCTGATAAGTGTAACAGCGTGGGAAGCCTTGGGTTGGGCACTCCACTCATTGGTGCCCCTCTCCCCCACACTGCCAACATCTGAAGACTCTTCTCCCCTGCTGACTTCATTCTCCCCTCTCCCTGTTTTGGAGTTGGTGAGTGCCTCTCATGCTGCAACCTTTCCAGACTCGGGTAGTTATTGTCCGTAATATTTCCTCTGGAAAACTATCTAGAATGATTTTTATTGCCATCTGTACGTCTGCTAACAAGTTATCATCAAACAAATAACCATATAAATAAAGGATTACTAGTCTGCGAATATGTTTAAGGGCAATTGCTTTTTTATCACCTTCTGGGAGATTGGTACTCCATGTAGCGAACGAATCACAATCTTGAAAAATATGAGTTGCTAAAGTGAGAAATGACTCACTCTAACGAATTTCTGCTTATAGTTTTCTTTCATATAACCTTCCCTGGCATCGGGTAAGGCGTATTTCTCAATTAAATGTTGTTTTATTTCAGTATAACTTCTTAAACTGTCTTTTGGCCAACAGATCACCTCTATTGCCGGAGCATCTTTCAACAAGTTGATGACTTGTATTGGTTTTTTTTTTTCTGACCACCCATATGTGGCTACATCAAAGTCTCTCAAAAACACTTCGATTGATTGAAACCCCTCATTTGGGCCCTTGATCATCAAAAGGCCTAAAACTTTCCTGAACTTCTGTCAATTTTAGAACTACGACGTTTCGAATAGCTTCACTTGTGTGTGCATGTGTGCTTTCATTCGTGTGCATGTGAACCTCGTTTATGTATGTAGGAGATTCTGTGGCTGTGCGTTGCTCTTCTTCTCGTTCAACTAAGTTCTTTTTATTACTCTGCAAAGTTATCTAACCTATTTTCAGGTGTTAATCCCTTTGTTGTATTAACGATAATTATTCTTTTTCTTTATCTATTCTGTTCAAGACCACAGTCTTTTGACAAAACTGTCCTTTTCAAGTGATTAATGGTTAATATAGTTTCACAATTCATTTTATATGTGATGTTTTACAAAGATTATGTTTAATTATTTTGAAATTATATTTATAGAAATTAATAAATTGAAAACTGAAAATGGAAATGTGAAATGTGTCTAATGGCTAGATATATACTTACATACACACACACATTTATATATATATATATATATATATATATATATATATATATATATATATATATATATATATATATATATATATATATATATATATCTGTGTGTGGAAGTGTTGAATTTGCATTATTTATGTCCACATGTTGATCCTAGATTCTAGAAAATAAAATTATCAATTGGAGCTATTTCCAAAATAATATAAGTAAAAAATGGTTAAACATCCCATAATGGTATATAGGTAATGATAAACTTAATAATACAAAGATATATCTATATACCACTAGGTATGCCCTACCATGTTTAGGTTTGTCTGTTCCGTGTTCACTACTAAGTAACAAACGACACGCTACTGACTATGAGTGACTAGTTGATGGCAGTCGTTGTCAAAAATAAAAAGAAAAAACTAGAACAAAAATCTTTCGATATAGAGTAACTATTAAAATAAAAAGTCCATATTATTAATCTAGATACCAGAGTAATTTCCTTCGACTATTACGTCTTCATCTGGTAAATTTTGTGATCCATATATTTGCTGGAAATTGAAAATGTTTCAGGAAATGAATTCATATATTTTAATGAGTTATTCCTTCTCTTTTTGTCAAAAATGATATTATATGAGCGAGAAAATTTTTAGCAAGGAGTCATTAATAAATTTCCTGAGGATAAGTTTAATTTTAATTGTGAAAATAATAATGAAAAAAGATAGCTATGAATAAAGATATCATTAGTTTTTCCATTTTTCTATATGTTCTATCAAGAAGATCAGCAGCCTTTACTACTGGACTTACACACCTGAAGGTATATCTCTATATACCAGCATACTAAATACACATGTTTGAGAGTTGTGGTTTTTTAGATTTTCATTACTTTTCCTATTAATCATATATATATCATTGCTTATAGATTTCTTGATTATGTATATAATTCAGAAAGCAATAATAAAAATATTTGATTATATATTTAATATTTATTGTTTAACATTAAATTTTGCTATTCTATAAGCGAAAAAATAATAAACCAACGTTTTATAAAAGAAGAAGAAAAGATAAATCTTTACTGAATCTTTTACCCGATTTTTTTTTTTTAATATTCTACGTTCAATATATCCAAAGGGCGACCTGATTTTCATCAACGTCTTTATCTTTCTTTCTTCACCCTGTTTTCATAAGCAGAGTGGTTTCTGCTAGGCCACATCTTGACCAAAGGTGTGTGCTCCCATGAGCAAAACTGGAGACAAATCAGATTAATTATCATATGATTAGCTACAGTCTCAATAGGTAAAGCGACTCCTATTATCTGAATATATGATATTCTTTCTTGAAAAACCATATTTCGGTCTCTGGAGAACTTACACCAATAGCATTGATAATATTTTTAGCTTTCTGTACACTTTGAGGAACCTCAGCCCTCCCAGTGTCGAAGGAAAGTTGTAGGATATTTTCAGTGAATTCCAAAAATTATTGATTCTGATTTCATGGCGAAAACTTTACTAAATGCCCTCAGTTTCTCTTCTGTACTTTTCCAAGGTACACATGAAGGACAATTATTATTTATATGAGGAATTGAGAATCTAATGAAAAAGTGCACTAAGTGTAGCCATATTGTAGATTTTTAGGGGTTTTCGGGAAAAAAATTTACCATATGTTTAAATTCAAGTGAAATCCGCTTCAACTCAGCTATGGGCCATAGAACATTGAAATTCGATAACAAAGGTTCAAGTACGCTAAATCTACGGGATTCTCCGATAACTTTGAGGCACTGGTTAGCGACTTCTCCAAACTCATGATATTTGATTACTGTGTATATATTGTGACGGTGCCGAGAGAGGGTTGTGAACTCAAAGGCAGGATGCAATCAACTGAGTTATATTATTATAGAAAACTCTCCTTTATATACAAAACCTCAAGCCAACAGGACATAACAAGTTAACAAGACAGACAATGTTACAGAGGAAAACAGCAGACATGAACTTTCATGTTCGTTTAGTGCGAGGGAAGAGCGAAGATACGAGCATAATATATGCAAAAGGAATTATGTACAATTGTGTGACACACGGTTGGTACATGGCTCCCCCCCTAAAAATGACATACTGTACATGTTAAATAGGGCGCCCTGATCTAGAGAGGCGAACTGTAGGCGGGTCATCTGGCAGAAGATAAGCAGGTTTTAGACGATCAATGGAGACCAAGTCTTCTTTGCCCCGAATGTTTAGTAGGAATGCTTTCGGACTGCGTCGGATCACAAGGAAAGGGGCCGTGTAAGGGGGCGTTAATGGTGGCTTGCTAGTGTCGTTGCGAGGGAGGCCAAGCGTTGCAAAGTGCAAGTCCGTTGGTATGTGATGCTTCGCTGGGGGCTTGTAAGTCTGGCGGCACAGAGTAAATTTTCCCACGACGTGACGTATGCGCTGGAGATCGTCGGAGGAGGTTGTAGAAGGAAAAAATTTGGCAGGGACGACCAACGGGTCGCCATACACCATTTCAGCTGCCGAGACGTCGAGGGTGTCTTTAGGAGTGGTCCTTAGTCCCAGGAGGACCCAGGGAAGCTGAGTAAACCAGTTGCAATCCTTGCAGCGGGACATCAAAGCTGCTTTGAGGGTGCGATGAAAACTTTCAACCATTCCATTGGCAGTGGGGTTGTAGGCCGTTGTCTGATGTAGGGTGATGCCCAGGAGATTCGCTAATGACGTCCACAATTGAGAGGTGAAAGTGGTTCCCCTGTCAGAAGTAATATGCTCAGGGATACCGAATCTTGAAATCCATCCAAAGAGTAAGGCAGATGTACATGAGGCGGACGTTGCAGTTTCCATGGGAATGGCTTCAGGCCAACGAGTGGAGCGGTCGATGACGGTAAACAGGTAACGATGTCCTTGTGATGTGGGTAGGGGACCTACAACGTCGACGTGAATGTGTGCGAAACGACGCTGAGGTTGAGGAAAGGTGCCCACTCCTGAATCCGTGTGTCGATGTACTTTGGAAGTTTGGCAAAGAAGTACAGGCCCGGACCCAATCCTTAGCATCCTTAGAAATGCCGTGCCAAATGAACTTTGCCTTCAGCAGCTGTGCAGTAGAATGGCACGAGGGATGTGAAAGGCCGTGAATGAAATCAAACACCTGTCGGCGCATGTGAGCAGGAATCCAAAGTCGCGGTCTACCAGTACTGACGTCACAGAGGAGGGTGGTGTTGGAGTCTTCGAGGGGAAAGTCTTCCCAACGGAGGGACATGCAGGATGTCCTACAAGCTTGATACTCTGGATCCTGTCATTGGGCTTCAGCCAGGGCGTTGTAATCCAATCCCAGTTGAACAGCAGCCAACGTGTTTCTTGACAGGGCATCGGCAATGGGATTCATTTTCCTAGGGACGTATAGGAGGGTGCAATTGTATTCAGCCACGGCGGAAAGATGTCGGCGTTGACGGGCGGACCAGGCGTCAGACTGTCGAGTGAAGGCGTGCACCGGAGGCATGTGGTCTGTGCGAATGACGAAGGGCGTACCTTCTAAGAAATGGAGAAAGTAACGGACAGCCAAGTGCACCACCAGCAATTCTCGATCGAAGGTAGAATAACCCGATTCTGCCTTGGACAGTTTTCTGCTGAAGAAGGCCAATGGGCGGGGTGAGCCTTTGACCACCTGCTCGAGTACTGCACCAATAGCGACGTCGCTGGCATCGGTGGAGAGAAGGAGAGGGGCGTGTGGGATAAGAAAAGTGAGAGCCGCAGCAGTTGATAGGGCCTTCTATGCATTGCAGAAGGCTGCTTCTTAAAGGGGACCCCACTTCAGGTCCTTTGGCTTGCCCTTGAGGGAGGCTTAGAGGGGAGCAAGAGTGGCGGCAATGGCTGGCAGAAAACGGTGATAATAGTTGATCATGCCCAAGAATTCCTGCAGAGCTTTAAAGGTCGAGTGCGCGGGGAAGTTCTGAACGGCTGCTACCTTCTCAGGGAGGGGATGGACTCCTTCGGGAGTGATACGGTGCCCTAAGAACGACACTTCGTTGGTGCCAAAGGTACACTTGTCGTACCGGACTACTAGGCCGTTTTGTTGCAGGTGGTCAAGCACGATGCGCAGGTGAGGGAGGTGTTCCTCTTTTGAGGAGGAGAACACAAGTATGTCGTCCACATAACATACACAGAAAGGGAGGTCCCCTAAGATGCCATCCATCAGACGTTGAAACGTTGCCCCAGCATTACGAATGCCAAAACAGGAGTAATTGAAGGTGTATGTACCAAACGGAGTGGTGATGGCGGTCTTGGGGATGTCTTCTGGGCTCATAGGCACCTGATAATACCCCTTCAGGAGGTCGAGCGTAGAGAAAACTTTCGCTTTGTGCAGGTAGGAGGTCACGTCGGCAATGTTTGGGAGGGGGTAGTGATCCGGTTCTGTTTGCATGTTCAGGCGCCTGTAATTCCCGCACGGACGGAGGGAGCCGTCTTTCTTCAGAACGATGTGTAAGGGTGACAACCATGGGCTGGAGGCCTTTTGGTAAAGGCCCATTTCCTCCATTTCGGCGAACGTCTGTTTGGCGGCTGCCAATCGTTCCGGTGCCAGACGTCTGAATTCTGCGAAGACCGGGGGTTCCGTCGTCCTGATATGGTGATAAATACCGTGCTTGGCAGGAACCGTGGGCGTTTGGCGAAGTTCCGGACGGAAAACTTCCGGGTACGACGTGAGGAGGTGGGCGTAGGCATCCATGGGTGCGCTGATGTGGAGAGCGAGGTTAGAGGGGGCGGGTTGAAGAGGTGTCGACAAGTACGAGTCTGCGTTGACCAATCGTCGGTGGGCGACATCGACCAGAAGATGGAAATGAGAGAGGAAATCCGCACCGAGGATTGGCATTGTGACGTCAGCAACGAGAAACTTCCAATTGAATTTACCGTTTCCGAACGACAATATGAGGTTCTCGTACCCGTAGGTGGGTATCCCAGATCCGTTGGCAGCTACCAAGCGGACGTCTGCAGATGTAGACAGACTACGTCGTGCCTTGAAGAGTTTCCTTGACAAAGCACCCGTGTCTACCAAAAATCGCACGCCCATTCCTGCATCATGTAAAAAGAAAAGATTAGAAACATGGGAGGCCACCGCCACAAGCGATGGCCTACTCACACGTTTTTTGGCCACTGACAATCCTTGGCAAATTTCTTCGCGGTTGCCTCGAATCTGAAGTGGTAGTAGCAAAACTGCGGTGGATGGGAGGTAGTAAGTGGCTGTAAAAGTCGTTCGTTGGGGCGCGAGCGATTGGTGGGTGGTGGGCGGCTTTGTCGCCGCTTCGGCACGTCATGGGGTAGGCGTGTATGTTCTACGGCATTCATGTCAGCTTCGGTTGACGTTGAATAGGCATCCTCGTCGTCAGGGGTGGAGGCGTTGATGGAGGTCTTGAAGTGGCTGTCCATAAGGGCGTCGGCTTTGGTCATCAAGTCCTTTATAGGTAAACTATCGACATCGGGTATGGCAGCGCGTACAGGTTCGGGTAAACGGCGTATCCAAAGGGCACGAAGTAGGTTCACCTCACGAGGAGAGCCGTCTGCGGCAGGTTGAAGGCGAGCGATACTGGTCATTTCCCTGAGGGCAAGCGAAGCCCTTTGGTCCCCCAACGGTTGTTGCGAGAGCTGAAAAAGCTTTGCTATATGGGTGGCTGGCGACGGCGAGTACTGCTGCAGAAGGTATGTTTTGAGGGCGTCATACGCTATTGGGGTGTCTCCTTGTTCACAAAGCCAGTCGGATATTTCTGGGAAGGTGTCCTCGGGTATCGCCGCGAGAACATAATCCGCTTTCTTGCTTGAGCGAGTCACGCCCCTGATACGAAACTGGACTTCTGCGCGCTGAAACCAAGCAAACGCCTCTCCGCTGGCAAACGATGAAAGTTTGAATGGAGCGGCCGCAGCACCAACTGCCGTAGAGTCCGTCATAGTACCAACGATGAAGGGGCGAGGGGGTGGGGGTGGAAGGCGGTGGGAGCGAGTCGAATTCCGGGGTCACCAATGTGACGGTGCTGAGAGAGGGTTGTGAACTTAAAGGCAAGATGCAATCAACTGAGTTATATTATTATAGAACACTCTCCTTTATATACAAAACCTCAAGCCAACAGGACATAACAAGTTAACAAGACAGACAATGTTACAGAGGAAAACAGCAGACATGAATTTTCATGTTCGTTTAGTGCGAGGGAAGAGCGAAGATACAAGCATAATATATGCAAAAGGAATTATGTACAATTGTGTGACACACGGTTGGTACAATATATATATATATATATATATATATATATATATATATATATATATATATATATATATATATATATATATATATATATATATATATATATATTATACTAGTAGTTATTTCCAATATATTTTGGATATCTAACACAGGCATTTGCTGAGCCCAATCCTCTATTGCAGTGGTTCCCAACCTGTGGTACGCGTACCACTAGTGGTACGCGAGGGCCTTCCAGGTGGTACGCGAACACTTTCGGGGTCATGAACGATTTTTAGTTATATTTTACTTCACAAAGATGTGTACTGCCTAACACAAGATAATCTGGCAACGATTTGCAACTGTTGCCACACGCCACCCACTGGTCCCAGCGGCCCACCGTTAAATTAGGTCCTCCACTAACTCTCGTAGTTGCCTACGATTGCCAGCTACTTAAACTAAAACTCGGTCAACTCGTTTTTAACCGAATTTAAATGTGAAGAATTAGGTCACTAAGCGAATCTGGCAGTTTTTCGGAGGTTAGTGGAGGACCTAATTCACACAGTACACTTACTTAATGCGCTAATATGTAGTATTAGTTGCATTTTATTGACAAGTTATCAGAATCGTTAATTTCGTCAAAACATCCGCCCTGAATACTCGACTGTTCAAGCTCCTCTGTGAAGATTTTGGCTCTGACCACATCTGTCTCCTCTACCACACTGAGGTGCGCTGGCTCTCCCGGGGTAATACGATGAGGCGTCTCTTTGAACTGAGAGATGTACTCCTCGTACTGTATTCTTCAAGGAGAAGTAACACGATTTTCAGAAAGATCTGGAGTATGTGGAGATTATCTCAAGGTTGGCCTACCTGTCAGACATTTTTGGAGCCCTCAACCACTTAAACTTGTCGTTCCAAGGGCCCGACTGCACTGTCACAGAGTTCATCTCGAAGCTGGGAGCGTTTGTCCGGAAGCTGGATCTGTGGATGAAGAACGTGGAGAGCAAACGCTACGGAATGTTCGAACTCCTGACTACCCTTGAGAGGGAGCCCACTGATGAATTTGCCCAAGAAATCGTCCATCACCTCTCACTGCTCAAGACTGAATTGAAGCATTAATTCCCGGACGTGACATGTTGTGCCTACGTCGCCAATCCGTTCTCCGTTGATCCAGCCGATCTGCCTGTTGGGACCGGGGAACAAGAGGAACTCATAGATATCCAGGCTGACGAGACAGCAAAGACGAAGCACAAAGAATGCTCTTCTTTAAACTTCTGGGTGAGCATGGCCTCCTCGTACCCAACGATAGCCCGTCACGCTGTTCCCCAGCTACTGATATTCCCCTCGACGTGGGAGTGCGAGCAGGGGTTCTCAGCCTTCATGGCCATCAAGTCGAAGAGCCGGAACCGTCTTGCTGCGCCCGGGCATGATTTCCGATGTGCTGTGAGCAAAGTCATGCCCCGCATTGACCAGCTGGTGGAGAAGAAACAGATACAGCCCTCGCATTGAGTTGTTGTTTTCTTAGTTAATTTGCGTGTTCTATTTTTACAATTGTAGAAATAAAGTGGTATCTGATCAAATTTAGTTTCTCTGGAACCAGGTGGTACGCGGCGACTGTACGGGACCTCCAAGTGGTACTCGATCACAAAAAGGTTGGAAATCACTGCTCTATTGAATGAATATGATATCTTCAATATCCTGATTAGAATCAGTATTAGGATTACACTACAATATTAAACACTTCAAGGCAAGAGTAATACACTCCTAACCCTTAAAGGGTAGAGCCTTTATCCTTGAGTCTCTCTGATCAGGAAACGCTATATTTTAATATAGTAGGAAGACTACAGCAAATAGGCTGAGTGGGATATACAAATATATGTCTTTATTTTCCTAGTCCAGCTGGCTTCATGCTAGATGGACCGTTCTGTCATATGCTACAATGAAGGCAGCATAATGACTAGACTACAATACATGATGTACCGTAGCCAGTAAATTGCAATATAGACTTACTGCAATTAGAAAACTACAGTACCATTATACAGTAGTATTTTCTGACATACCTTGGGTACCCTTGTACGAGCATTCTGCTGGTACCGCTCATATATTGAATGAATAGTTTTCTTCAATATTCTGATCGAGAATCTGTCATCCTGACCCCACAGTATTAACATTATTTTGGGACAGTGATTTGATACTTCTCTACCCCTAGGGGTAAGGGCCCTTCTACTTAGAGTTACTCAATAGAGAAATCTCCATGTAGTTAATACTGAGGGGAGGTAACAGCATTTGCTCACAGGGGTACACAAGTATGTATCTCCTACTATCCCTTTATAGCTTACTATCCTAAGCTACTCTATTGTAAAGGACATTTGCATGTTGATTATCAAGGAGATAATCCATTGTATATTCATTTGGTTTTCCTTTCTTTACAGGAGGAACACCAGGTACCTTGTGCTTCAGTCCTCTGCAAGGCCATGAGTAAGTATTTTTACGGTTATAATACTTGCAGGTTTCATGCCCCCTGCAATATTATTCCCAGATCCCTGCATTATTGGAACCCACAGGTTTGCAATATATGTCGGACATTAATGTCTGAAGGTTTTGAAAATCCCAAGTCTACGGAGACTAGGGATACAGCTCAATATAAATTACGCAACTGGGTGAGAGGCTTTCAAAAGATCTCTCCGGGACCTTTCCTACCTAAGTATAGGATGCGTAAGCTACTATTTCCGGAAGCAAGTGAGAAAATAGTAGTTCCTCAGGAGCCAACTACATCCCATGACGGCCAGAAAACCTTTGGGATTGAGGGCAAGAAGTACCCCAGGGTAGAAGAGAAAAATGTTGTGTCGGAATTTCCTCCGCCTATGCCGGCTATAGAGCCATCGATGTCGACATCTTCGTCTTCTACCCCTCTATTGGATAATGTGGTACAATTATGTATCCAGCTGAAGAATCAAATAGAGAGCTTTCGTAAACAAAACAAAAAGCAGGAAGTAAAACGCAAGATAGAGCCTCATAAAGCTTCTCTTGTCGTTTCCCAGGGGTCAGTCAAACGACCCATGAATCAAGACCTACCAGCATACTCCATAACCAATCCCTGGAGGTTTGCGGATCAGATGCCGATTTCAAATGGCAATCTCTACATCTCAGAGAAGATAGGTGCTGTTCCTTTGGCCAAAATTTAATTTTGGTCTAGCTTTGATGCTTTCCCTAATTGTTGGGTTTGACTGAAGTACGAACCAAAGTCAAGAAAAGGAACGGAACCAAAGGAGGTTATGATTCTCGAACATGATAAGGCACAGACTATCCTTTCAGGTAGTCTAAAAAAGGCGGGTTATTCAGAGTCGAAGTTATTCTCATTGAATAAGAGACACCCTTCCTTTCTTGCCCCTACTTCACTCCCATTCCCCTTTATGGGGAAGGCATTTACTTCTGTTGCCAAAGCGGTAGAGGCGGGTAAGCCATGTCCCACACTCGATGAGTACAAGCCTTTATCAACAGCTTTTCCCGGATAGGAAAAGGATTGGAAGGAAGTCCATTTGACATTTTCAGTAGGAAAATTAGACAAGGATGTTGCAAGTCGACAATTCAAGGTATGTCTCCCTAAATTGTCTGATTTGCTCTTGTATAAGGAACATGAGACAAAGGAGAGATTTGCGACATCTCTTTCTCTACAAAACTACATAGAGTTGTGTTCAACCTACGAAAATACCCCAGACATGCTCATGGTCATAGCCAAAATGCATATGGCTGCCTTGGTGAAGGACCTTTACGCCTTTATGAAGGCTAGGTGAGCATGTAGAGAGTTTGTGTTCGCTGCTGCAACAGTGAAACACGAAACAAGGAGGCTAATATCTTCCAACATCTGGGGTAAAGACCTCTTCCTACACGAGGTCATTAAGGAAGTAATTAAGAACGCCACCATGGAGAACATAAGTCTTCTCCAAAAATGGGGCATTCCTTCAAAGAGAAAATCTTCCATGGTTGTGGGTCCCCAACCTAAAAAGAAGATCGAAAATGCTGGAAATATCAGGGCTGCTCAACAACATCCCACTATTCCAGTGACCACGATGCTACAGGCAGATGTTCAAAAGTCTAAGCCTACTGACTATTCGAAGCATAAAGACGCTTCGGCTAGGAGGAACATTCCCTCAAGATTGCAGGACCTTAGATCCTTTGGTCCAAAGCCTATTCAAGATGAGCCATTGATGGGAAACAGAAATGTCCCTACCATCGTTTCCTTACCTTCTCCTACAGTTCATAACCCTCCTGGAGGAGTATATCTGAGAGCTATAGAGCATACAGGTGGTAAGAAAAATATAGCTCATCGAGTTTAGGGGAAGTCTGTTTTGTGTTCACGAGAGGGACTCAAGAAATCTCTGAGTCATTCTGAACTTGTCGCCACTCAACAAGTTCATAAAAAACAGCAAGTTCTGAATGTTAATCCTTCTGAGCATATGGACCTTGTTCCAATTAGGGGTGTTCGTAGTCTTGTCAGACCTGAAAGGTGTCCTTCGTAACCCTCCAGTCAACCACCCCCCTTCCTCCTATCTAAAATTCATGTTACAGAGAGTAACATTCATCCTAGGAAAGATACGTGTCGGACTTACAGTCCTAAGTATCTTCATAGGATTGACGAACTTAGTCACGTCAAAGTTAAGTCTAGAAATCGAGAGGCTGGGGTGGGCAGCACCCGAAGTGTATGGCCAATGTGCATTCAAAGAGATGACCCGGTTGCCAGGACATCACGGATGCAAGATAAGCTTCTAGAAGTCTCGACTTTCTCCAGCTCAGGGGTTTCGATGGTTAAAAGACCATCGAAGCCCTCAGTCACATCAACTTTCCTTTCCCTTGGGAATATAAAAGGAGCTCGTGAGGTCTGTCAAGAGACTCAGGTAATCAGTCAGATTGCCATAATGCCCACAGGGGAAAGCGCTCAACTTTCCCAAGTTCGCGATAGTGACAGACCTGGTGCTAAGGGCACACCCGAAAGATGCGTTAAGAGCCTGGAGAAAACACGCATCAAACGCTTGAAGAGATAAAAAAAGATTGATATCGGTCCCTCTTTAATCGCTTCTCTAACAAAAAATAAAGCACGAAAGTCCCAAGACTCTGCTGGTCCTTTCATGAGTGGGGAAGCCCCCTCCACACAGATCAGACTCCCTACGACTGATCTGGGACACAGAAGCGATAATAAGACGTCACAATCGAACGTCTCATACAGTCTTGGTGAAGTTACCCATCCCTCTCTTAAAGGGATGGCACCTACCAGCAGTTCATTTACAACTGATCCACGATGTGACGGTGGATACTCTATCTCCATCCAAGCCGATAGAGTTGGAATGGTCCATGGACGCAGACATATTCCCTCCCAGATGGGAACAAGTCCCGGAACTGCAGATCGACCTCTTCATCACGAGCGTCTTCAAGAAACTACCTTGATATGTAGCCCCATACGAGGATCCTCTAGTGAGACATGTCTCTGGAATGAAAGGGATGGACTCTGGTATACCTGTTCATCCCATCCAATCACCTGCTGTAGGTCCTCAACAGGCTCAGATACTTCTAAAGAGGAGTAGCTCTTTTGGCTCCCAGATAGCCCAAGAGCAATCTCTCCTCCCTAATGAAGAAACTGAAGATGAGGCTGGTCCCAGTTCTGATCCTAGGTATATTTCCGTAGGTTCAGAAATTAACTGCCTTCGTTTTATCACAGAGAACCCAAACCCTTCATTTCATGTTTTTATCGCTCTAGCGGTTAGAAAATGGTTTGGGATCTCAGAAGGCAATATAGAATTCTTAGAAGAATGCAAGGCTAAGTCAACTAGAAGACAATATGAGTTTTCCTGGAAAAAGTGGGTTGCGTTTGTCAAAGCGAAAGGACCGAAAGAAATCTCAATGAACTTCTGTCTGTCCTTTTTTGTCCACCTTCATAGCCAAGGTCTGGCGGCCAATACGATAAATACGTGCAAGTCAGCCTTGACTAGGCCTCTTCTATATGCCTTTCAAGTGGATCTGGCGAATGGAATCTTTAATAAGATTCTGAAGGCATGTGCTAGGCTTAGGCCCGCAGTACCACCAAAACCCATCTCTTGGTCTTTGAACACGGTCTTACATTATGCCTCATCTGTGAACAATGAAGATTGTTCTCTTATGGATCTAACCCCAAAGGTTATTTTTCTGTTTGCTATAGCCTCTGGGGCTAGAGTTTGTGAAATAGTGGCCCTATCCAGAGATGAGGGTCAGAATCAGTTCACGGAAGTAGGAGAACTGAATCTCTTTTCTGATCCATCCTTTCTCGCTAAAAACGAGCTACCCACTAAGAGTTGGGGTCCCTGGAGAATCTGCCCTCAGAAGGAAGATTTCTCTCTATGTCCTGTAGAGCGTCTAAAGGTCTATCTTCGTAGAACTTCAGACTTCAGGGGAGGAGAGCTCTTTAAAAGAGAAACTTCTGGATCAAATTTATCCCTAAAACAACTAAGGGCGAAGCTCATCTACTTTATTCGTAGAGCAGATCCGGACAGTACTCTCACAGGTCATGATCCGAGAAAGATTGCTTCATCGCTGAACTTCTTTCAGTATATGAACTTTGAGCGCCTTCGTTAATACACTGGATGGAAATCATCCAGAGTGTTTTACAAGCACTATGCAAAACAAGTGCATGAACTGAAACACTTCGTAGTGGCGGCAGGTAGTGTATTAAAACCTGCCCCCTAATTACTGTGGTAAACAGTTAATGGTTTTGGACCTCACATCTCCTCGCACATGTAACGGATGAGAGTCATCCAGAGTGTTCTACAAACAGTATGCTAGACAAGTCCATGATCTGAAGCAATATGGGGTGAGGCCA